>NC_136501.1:13122100-13124600 GCF_053919585.1 Euprymna scolopes
ATTCTAATTTCCTTTATAATTATTTAAAATTATATATACATATTAGTGTTGGGACAATTAATCGGAATCGGGAATCGGTCAAAATCGGAACTTGTTTGGGTATCTGACTCGGTATCAGAATCGGAAAAATATATGTCAATTTTCCGATGCCAAAAACGATTCTTTCAATTGCCTTTGTATTTGTTTAAGGCCTTATTTTCTGTTACTGGTGTTAATGATTAAATGAGAATTATTCATGTATTTTGAATTACCAGTCAGACTAAAATCTATAGCTCCCTCTACACACAAGTGTATTTTTTACGTTTCCGAAAAAATATATGCACATATTACACGAATATTTACGATAATCCGACCCCTCTCAAAATAATTTAGAGCAAATATTGAAATATTTCAAAAGAATCGAAATCGGAACCGAATATTTAAAACAGAATCGGTAATCGTATCGGAATTGGAAAAATATTGAAATCGTCCTATCACTATTACATATACAGATATGTTTGATACGTTTGTTTGAAATAACTGAGTGATCTTAGTTACAGTATTCGCGTCATAACCTAGCAAGTCATCTTACTGAACGATTGTTCATGGTCGGAGCTGGTATATCCTTAAGCGTGAGGCTTATGGTGTATCTTTTGACGTCTCTCCCAAGCTGCTCTACTAGTCGTTATTTATGGCTTAACCAGCCAATCATATTCTTTTTAGTAAGAACCCGGATGTACTCACATTCATTACCTTTGTGTTATAAGCCATATTAGTTTTAGAAGAAAAACATTGATCTAATTTCTTTGTCTTTCAGTGATATTTGAACAAATCGGTTCATAATTCGTTTAAGTTAAATGCCTCATACTGTGCGTTAAAAATTCCTGCATACGCGACAAAATCATCGTCCACTTGTTTTACGACATTAAAACACTTATAGCGAGTATGAAATAGACTCTTTCAGGAAAAATTTTCACAAATTTTTATTTTTTTTATCTAATTATTCAGACTTTTATCCTCATCTTCAGGATAATAGTCCAAATAATTAAATAAATTTTTTTACAATTTACTCATTTCCAAAATGATACCAAACTAATTCAATAAAATTTCTATTGTTTCACCAAATGACATTTTTCCATTTTTTTTTTCTTGGAAGGATTAAATTCGCATATTTTTTCAACTTTTGTAACAATAAAGTGTGTAGAGGACTAAGATATATAAATCCTAATCCCGTTACAAAAGAAAATAATGAAACGAATGGAATGAAGGAAACAAAAACTCAATTGATGGATAAGATAAACGTGTCGTTTATTTACTGTTGAAAGAATGAATGTTTTAGATATAACACGTGTTCATGTCCGCGCGGGTGTAACCATCGTTTGTTGCGGGACTGGTGGTATAGAAGGAAAAAGGAAATGTGTTTTCATCTCACGTTCGGGTCACTATCGTTTGTTCGCGCGTGGGAAGAGAAGTGAGTAATATAATATAATATAATATATGTAGAGAGAGAAAGAGTGAGAATGTCAATCCAGTTCATGGAGAGAGAAAGCGTATAAAGTGTACGTACTCTCTGTTGGCTTTTTGTCCCACATAGTAGCAAGTGGTGTGAGGCACGCGCGTGCGCGCATGCCGAAAAGGCACGCTGTCGGTCTGTAGACCGCACAGCTCGAAAGCTGGTCCTAAAAGGAAGAAGCTGCTTATTGCTCTTTCTTTTATAGGTGTTTCCGGTGGTCTTTTGCGCATGTGTGGATTTCTTTTGAAAGGGGAAGTGACGTTGTCCATGCATGTGTGTATGTGCGTACATTTGTGTACGTTAGCGTGTGTGTATATACACGTGAATATGAGTGTATGTACGCGAACGTGAATATATGTACGTGTGTGGACGTGCGCGCGTATGTTTGTGTGCGCGTATGTATATGACAAGTAATATAGCTTGAGATGTGAACGCGTGTTTTTGTGTGAGACTAGAAAAGGCTCGCGCAAGTGATTCTTTTTCTTTGTCAGACTATTGCTCGCATCTTTTCGTAAATATCGTCTCAAACCCGAAGGAAATACGCTGGAAAAGGTCTTATACAAATTCCGAGAATGAATTTAAAATTCCTTCGACTGAAAAAATCCTCGAACCTGTTGATTTTGTGGTCCTCGATAATACGTCTTCCAAAAATGATTTATTGTCTTTTGATTGTTGTTGGAATAACTTTTCGATTCTTTCTTGATGTTGCATAGTTAGAATTGCTGTTGTAAAGTGTCTTTCACTTGAAAAAAATTCAATTTGTGAAAACAATAAAGTTTTCTACGTACAAGCAAGAAGGAGCATTTTCTTACTTTCTGTAAAAATTGTAAAAGCGTTTTTTTTTACGTTCCTCGTTAATAAGAGTTAAAAATGAAAAAGAAAAAAAAACTCACTTTCTGTAACAAGTCTTCATAACGTTCTTCGTTAGTAATTGTCGACAAATTAAAAATAAACTTGTGAGGTCGGTTCAAATCCTTGTTCGCTACTGATATATTCCGTGAGAAGGAT
>NC_136501.1:13129600-13134600 GCF_053919585.1 Euprymna scolopes
GACTTTTAAGATATTTAAAAATATATCTACGTATTCACTGTACAGATATACCTGTATAAATCTACAGATCTTTCTATAAGATATATTTATATACTTTTATTTATTCATTATATATATATATATATATATATATATATATATATATATATATATATATATATATATATATATATACTTTTATTTATTCATTATATATATATACACACACATATATATATGTGTGTATTTATATATAATGTAATGAATAAATAAAAGTATATATATATATATACTTTTATTTGTTCATTATATATATATATATATATATATATATATATATATATATATATATATGCATATATACATAACCTAAAGCATGTACATGTATACAATCAATAAATTCAAATATGACAAGTTTACTTTGAAAATATTCTATTAGATTTTTAATTAAGCCTAAAACGGAAAAGTGCGAATCTTGAACGGTGTATATAAGTTTGCATGATTTCGTGTTTTATGTTAATTAAATAGTCATTAGAAGTTAGAACTTACGCACACATAGAGTTCCTCTCTCTCTCTCTCTCACACACGCACACACACATATTCATATAAATATATTCACATATATATATATATATATATATATATATTTATACACACACACACACACATATATATATAGTGTTTTAAAATAGTATTAGCCATATAATAACGCTAACAAAAACAAATAAACAACACCTCTCTCTCTTTATATATATATATATATATATATATATATATATATATATATATATATATATTATATATATATATATATTGGCAGCAAGTCATTATTCAAGCACGTCTGATTGAACATGACTGAGTTATTTTTTCCGATTTTGTTGGATAACTTTTCAATTCGCCGATCGGTCTTTTTTATTTCGGCTGGCATGTTGTATATTATGGCGCCCAGTGGTTGTTGTTCGGCCATATTTTTCTCAAACGCTTTTAATCCATTCATTCAATCAAGCGCTTGAGAAAAATATGACCGAACAACAACCACTGGGCGCCATAATATACAACATGCCAGCCGAAATAAAAAAGACCGATCGGCGAATTGAAAAGTTATCCAACAAAATCGGAAAAAAGAACTCAGTCGTGTTCAATCAGACGTGCTTGAATAATGACTTGTTGCCAATATATATATATATATATATATATATATATATATATATATATATATATATATATATATATATATATATATATATATATATATATAGTCTAAAGAAGCTTTGATTAAAAAAATGCAAAAATAAAAATAAAGAATGAGAATGCAGTTTAAATTCCCGGATGGAAAAAATATATTAACTTTAACCTATCGCAGACTTAGCACCTACATAATCCGACTTTTAGAATGTTTATAATGACCAAAGAGAATTCATTTATATAAGGATGAAGAAAAAAAAACATAAACAAAAAACAAAAACAAAAAGAAAAAAGCATTTACTAAAATTTTTAAATAGAAACAGACTTAGCATTTGCATAAGCCGATTTCGCAAAAGTCTTCAATTTTAAAACAGAATTTAACTACATGAGGAGGAAAAGAGAAAACCTTAACTAAAATTTTGTAAATAGAAAACGGGGATCATCATATATATAGTCAATTCTCTCATCGAAGACGATGAATAAGGGTTCAGCAAGTAATTTCTGCTACATCGTATATGTGCTTTTAATCTATCAAGCATCTTGCACACCTTCTCGCAGATGGTACACTTGCATGTATTTGGGGGTCAAAGTGTCATCTCAGATGTACAACTAACCCAGCTTAGGTTCGTGCTTTGAACCCATAGTGACGCACACAATCATTTATTGGTAGATCACTGTTTGTTGAATTATGCTGATACTTTCCTTTCAAATTTTCCCAAAGAGCGGTTCTATCACGAGACGATTATTTTGAGTTCAACAGTCTTCAGAAAACACATTTTCCTCCATTTGCTGTGGTCCCGTGCTGAACTTTCCTAGGAGATCAGAACAATGTCACAACGCTTCAGAGTATCTTTTAGCTTGTCATTGTAACAAAGGAGAGCACGCACTATTGGACGAGAAGAATTTATCAAGTGTCCATAAAAAAGCTGCTTTGGGACTCTTGAGTCATTCATTCTTACTAGATGATCAGACAATCGCATTTGTGTGTTAATAAAAAAATGTTTCAATATCAGTGATCTCGCACCTCTTTTATAACTCACTATTTCGAACACCATCCTACCATTTATCATTGCAAATAGAACGTATACATCTTATATGGAAAGAATCGAGCTGATTAATGTGCTTGCAACACAAGATCCACTTTTCGGCACCATACAAAACAATAGCTAAAATAACCAATTTGTAGACTTTCATTTTCAGAGACACACTATGCTTTATCAGCTTTATTGATTCTGTTTTGGATATTTTTTGCAAGACACAATAGAGCCGTGCTATGTAAAGGAAAATACTGTTTGCAAAGTTCTACCATCGACATACACCACTGGTTGTAAAAAGGGTGAAGAGTTTGGTTTCGGTTGGGCAGCAGTATTCCATATCAATCGTGTGTGTGTGTGTGTGTGTGTGTGTGTGTGTGTGTGTGTGTACATATAAATATATATATATACATAAATATATATATATATATATATATATATATATATATATATATGTATATAAAGCATTGCTAATTGAAATAAAAAACATTAAACAAGTACTCATCAATAATCATTTCCCCAATTACATTGTTGATGAACAAATAAAAAAAATGCTACAATCTTCCGATAACCAGAATAATAATGTTAGCCAACACCGCAATGCAAACCCCATTAATATATTTTACCAAAATCAAATGACGCCTAATTTCAGAATCGAAGAAAATGCAATAAAAAATATTATACGAAGATACTTGACGTCTGTTGACAGTAATTTTAAAATTAAATTTATTATCTATTATAGGAAATTTCGAACACAAAACCTTGTGGTTAAAAACAACTCTTCACCGGCGATAAAAACGTTGGAGCAAACCAATGTAGTGTATAAATTTAAATGTTCTATTGGAGAATGTAACTCCAAAAATAATACATACATTGGGCATACAACAACAACGTTGTCCCGGCGAATAACTATGCACCTTAACGACACAAGCGCGATTTACAAACATTTAAAAAAAGAACATAGCTGTCCCCCCTCCAATGTAAGAAAGGTCCTCGTTGACAATACAAAAATTATACAACGGGAAAATAATGTAAAAAAATTAAAGATTCTTGAAGCGCCGTACATTAGAACTCTTCAACCTAATATAAATGACATTGCATTTCAAAAAAGCAGTAACGTTCTGAAATGTCTTGCGTAGTCCGTGTTGGACGGACTTCGTACATGGTGTCTACGAACTTGCTGGTTTTAACACTCGAATTTTTAATCGACTTTTATTCTTAATCGACTTTTATTTTAACTCATCACTGAATATATATATTTTAGTTTTCATTTTTAATCCTCATTTTCGCAATCCTGTATTTTTAACACCTGATGATGATTCGTGGACGAATCGAAAGCGCTCGTAACAGCAACATGTATGGATCCTTTATTAATATTTTTGATTTTGAAACAAAAAAGACAATACGAAAAATTGAAAAATTAAAAAAAAAAGAATTATAAGACAAAATGTCTCCGTTGTATTTAATAATATTTGCTTGAATGTATATATATGTATATATATATACACACACACACGCATATATATATATATATATATATATATATATATATATATATATATATATATATATGTATATATATATATATAATTATTAACTATAATAATTATTAAATATCTACAGACACTAGTGTTTCACCCTTTCGGGAATTATCAGTGCAGGGTGTCTGGGTATCTTTTTCAAATTTTGCATCACGAGGCACAATAGAGCCGAGCTATATAAAAGAATACTGTCTTCAAAACATAATCATCAATATATACCACTTGTTGTAAAGAAGGCGAAGAGTTTGGTTTCAGCTGGTGAATAAGTTCAGTCTTCGTTTTGCTAATTGTAAAACTAAAGGCCTTCCATGCATCAGAGAATTTATTGAGGACGTTCTACGTGTCCTCAAAACTGTGAGTGACAAAAACACAGTCATCAGTAAAAAGGAGACCAAGAAGAGTCCGGCTAAAATCAATGTTTTGGCTTTGAACCGTTGCTTGGTAAATAACCCTCCGCTTGATGAACACCTACAACTTTTGAGGTCTATTTGAAGGCCTTTCCAAGAACCACTAAAAAAAAAAAAGAAAGAAAAAATAAGAACAAATAGGATCGGAGCAAAGACACATGTTTGCTTGGTTCCATTTGACACTTTGAATGGTTCAACATGTTAGCAGTTAGACCGTATTGATACCATCATTCTTCTTAATGGTTTCCCTTTATGTATTGTATCCAAGGCTTTGCTAAACTCATTGTGAGATTAAAATTTTTTTTAATTCAATTTTCACCCCAAACAAGGCACAGTGCCACTTTGAAGTGGGGGGCTACTATTGGGGACATGTTACAGGGGTATTATGAATGGAGATGAGTAGTAAGATGCCTGTTCACATTACACTTGAACTTCTGCATGTCAGTACAGTTGGGAAAGCAGAATCCCGGAAGGGAGTTCCAAAGTCTAGCAGTTCTGGGGAAGAAACTATTGGGGTAAAAGGGTTTCTTACATCTAGTGATCTCTACTGTGAATGAGTTGGATTTAGCTGCTTGTTGGGTTTGTCAGGGGTATTTACGTTAAGTGCTTGTAATTCGTCAGAGCATTCATCATTAAAGTACTTGTAGAACAGGGAGAAGGGATGCAACATTTAGTCGATGGGACAGGGGCTGAAGCCTAGATAACAGTTCAGGACCTATCAGGTTGGTGATTTTCTTTTGAACCCTGTCCCGAGGTTGGATGCAAGTAGCAGATGCACCAGCCCAGATGTGACAACAATACTCCATACATGGGCGAATGGTGGCCTTATAGAGGTACAGGATACTCTCAGGTGT
>NC_136501.1:13139600-13149600 GCF_053919585.1 Euprymna scolopes
TCTTAGATATGTTTTGTACAGAAATTCATCCGAGAAGTATCGAAAATCGAAAAAATCCGATCATAAAAATAGTTTTTCTTCCTTATAGATAAAAATGAAGAATATTTTACAGGGGAATATTTTACGTTACACCGGTAAGGGAGATTATAAAATCTTAGCAAATCAGTTTTTCTAAAAACAAAACACAAAAACCCCCCATAAAAATACCCTCCCCCCCAAAAAAGATTATTGACATCTAGAGATATAAACTCAGTAGTATAGCGTTCAACTACAGATCGAATGACCTCCGACCTTCTTCAGGTGTATTTTGTTGAACTCGAGAATTTTTCTGTCGATCTTGGAAATTTGGACGGAATTTCAAGCGGAATCCTTTATTTACTTCACGGAGGTAGCATGCTCGTTCTGTCAGCCATGACTGGATAGAGGTCCTAAGTAATTCACGATTGTATTTTTTTTTTCATGACGCAGTGGTTTGGAAAAATCCATTATAAAAGTGATATTCACCTGAAGGTTGAAAGTTATATCCTCAGTGTTGGCGACCGAAAAATACAATTGCGAATTACTTAGGACCAACTTGGCTGACGGAACAAGAGCATGCTACCCCCGTGAAGTAAATAAAGGGTTCCGCTCGAAATTCCGTCCAAATTCCCGAGTTTAACAGAAACATTCCCGAGTTCGACAAGATACACATGAAGAAGTCGGAGGTTACATCGACCGAAACGTTGTGAAAATCACACTCAAAATGAGAACATTCCAAATAATACGAATAATCAATCCTCATCTCCAAAATTCAGAAACGTAATTAGTTCAATTGAAGACAAAAGAATAGGCACCATTAATAATCGACGCAAATCATTTCGTCGTTTGCATATTTAAAACTAAAAGTTAATCAGAAGTGACTTTCCAGGGCATTCATTCTCAAGCCCAACTATCAGCTGAGGTGATATTATAAACAAACACAGACGGAGTTTGATGAACGACATTTAAGCGTATTGTTGTACGACCAGGCAACACTCGGCATCCAGCTAGTATATATATATATATATATATATATATATATATATATATATATATATATATATATATATATATATATATATATATATATATATATATATACTAGCATGTGTGCCCGGCGTGCCCGGGTGATTGGAGGTGCGTGTTCAGCAAAAAAAAAAAAAAGTGATAGTAGGAAGGCAGGCTCGAACCCGTACCGCGAAGGAGGAAAAAAACGGGGGAAAACGTAACGTCTTTGCTGTTACGGCCATCGCCAAACCGGAAGTGACGTAGGTTTAAATTAAGGCTAGACAATCGAAAAGAGGGGATGGCTTTCGAAACTATCGGCGAAAAAAGCGACCCTTCCCTGTAGAAAAGTGCCCAGTTGAGGGTGAAGAAAGTAATGTTTAACCCAATTTTTCGGTATTGTCATCTGAAGGGTCGAGATTCAAAACGATACTGATCTTGTGAAAATCCGTCGCCTATGTCAAAAGTTTTAGGCAGACATACAAACATACATTTATACATTGATAGCTCAAATTTTCGACTCAAACCGATTAAAAAGCTTGCCCTATTTCTGAATACCCCTTATGTAAAATTTCAAATGTTTAGACCAGAAATTGTCTGAGTAATTTAGTAGAGACCGCAGAGGTCATGTTTTTTTAAACTTTGACCTCTATTATGACCCCTTAGCATTTAATGTTTAGGGCTCAAATCAAGTTATTAAGTTAGATCCATGTCCAAGGAACCTATATCTAAAATTTCAATTGTTTAGACCTAAAACTGTCGGAGGAGTTTTTTTAGAATTCTCAAAAAGTCAAATCGTTGAATTTTGACCACTAAATTTCTGGCTGAAGACGGATTACAAAGATTTTCCCAAATCTCAATACCCTGTATATCAAATTTCGAGTCTGTAGACTGAAAATTGACAGAGTTATTGTGTAGGGAAATGTACACAGACAGACAGATACTTACACTTTTATATCTATCTATCTATTTATATCTCCTTTACTCCTATAAATTCGGTTTTCTTTTGTGTGTACCGATATTCATATTAAAAACCATATTTTCTGTTTATTTTAAAAGAAAATACAATTTTCTTATATCTTGGTTGTGGAATTGCATTCACTAGCAAAAGATCTAGCTAATTTGCATATTCTTTTAAACATTCATTTTAATTAATTCCCTATTAGTTTTTTCGGTTTTTTAATGGGATGATCATCTTTAGTTAACTATTACGTGTAATTATATTCATGCAGATATTCTACATGATTTATACTTGCTTAATATTTGTGTAAAAAGTTTATAGGATACACAAAATTGTTTTCATATATATTTATGTATACGTATATATTTTTGTTAAACAAATCTATCTATCTATCTATCTATCTATCTATCTATCTATCTATCTATCTATCTATCTATCTATAAAAGTGAACGTGTCTGTGTGTGTGTCTGTCTGTCTGTGTACGCTTTCCTTCGCAATAACTCTTAATTTTTACAGACTCGAAATTTGATATACAGGGTACTGAGATTTGAGAAAATATATGTGATCGGTTTTCGGCCAGAAATTTCGCTGTTAAGGGGTCAAAGTTCAACGATTTGACCTTTGAGAACTCTACACAACTCCTCCAACAATTTTTGGTCCAAACACTTGAAATTTTAGATATATGTTCCTTGGACATACATCTAACTTAATAACTTGATTAGAACCCAAAACAATAAATTTTAAGGGTTCATAATAGGGGTCAAAGTTAAAAATATTGACCGCTTTTTTTTTTGCTCAACATACACCTTCAAACACGCCGGGCTGAAATGCTAGTCTACCTACATATATATACTCCTATAAATTCGTTTCTCTTTTGTGTGTATTGATATTCATATTAAAAACCATATATTCCATTTATTTAAAAAGAAAATACAATGTTTTTATATATGGGTCGTAGAATTGCATTCACTAGCAAAAGATCTAGCTAATTTGCATATTATTTTTAAACATTCATTTTAATTAATTCCCTATTAGTTTTTGTGGTTTTCTTATGGGATGATCATCTTTAGTTAACTATTATGTGTAATTATATTCATGCAGATATTCTACATGATTTATACTTGAATAATATTTGTGTAAAAAGTGTGCGGTAAACACAAAATTATTTCCATATATATTTATCTATACATATATATTTTTGTTCTTCTATCTATCTATCTATCTATCTATCTATCTATCTATCTATATATATATATATATATATACACACACATATATATATATATATATATATATATATATATATATATATATATATATAATCTATAAAAGTGAACGTGTCTGTGTATCTGTGTATCTGTGTATACATTTCCCTACGCAATAACTCTGTCAATTTTTAGACTATAGACTCGAAACTTGATATACAGGTTATTGAGATTTGGGAAAATCGATGTGAGCGGTTTTTGGCCAGAAATTTGACGATTAAGGGCTCAAAGTTCACCGATTTGACCTTTGAGAACTCTACCAAACTCCTCCGACAATTTTGGGTCTACGCATTTGAAATTTTAGATATAGGTTCCTTGGACATGAATCTAACTTAATAATTTAATTTGAGCCCAAAACAATAAATTTTAAGGGGTCATAATAGGGGCCAAAGTTTAAAAAAAATTGACGTCTGCAGTCTCTTCCAAATTACTCAGACAATTTCTGGTCTAAATATTTGAAATTTTACATAAAGGGTATTCAGAAATAGGGCAAGCTTTTTCATCAGTTTGGGTCGAAAATTTTTAGTTACCAATATATAAATGTATGTATGTATGTATGTATGTTTGCATGTCTACCTTAAACTTTCAATAGAGGCTACGGATTTTACCAAGATCAGTATCGTTTTAAAGTTCGATCTTTCATACGACAAATATCGAAAAATTTGCTAAAAACATTAATATCTTCCCCTTCAACTAGGCACTTTTCTACGGGGGGGGGGAGTCACCTTTTTCGCCGATATTTTTTAAAATTATCCACTCCTTTAGATTGTCTAGCCTTAATTTAAAAAAATGTCGCTTCCGGTTTGGCGTTGGTCGTAACAGCATAAACGTTAGGTTTTACCCCGTCCTTTTCCTCCTTTGCGGTACTGGTTCGAGCCTGCCTTCCTACTACCACTTTTTTTTTTTTTGCTCAACATACACATCCAAACATGCAGGCAACGCCGGGCTGAAATGCTAGTATATCTATAAAAGTGAACGTGTCTGTGTTGTGTCTGTCTGTGTGTCTGTGTGTGTACATTTCCCTACGCAATATCTCCGTCAATTTTAAGTATATAGACTCGAAATTTTATATACAAAGTACTGAAATTTAGAAAAATCTTTGTAATCCTTGTTCGGCCAGAAATTTGGCCGTTAAGCGGTAAAAGTTCGAGGATTTGACATTTGAGAACTCTACCAAACCCCTCCGCCAATTTTTGGTCTAAACAATTGAAATTTTAGATATATGTTCCTTGGACATGGATCTAACTTAATAACTTGCTTTGAACCCAAAACAATAAATGTTAAGGGGTCATAATAGGGGTAAAATTAAAAAAAAATTGACCTCTGCGGTCTCTACCAAATTACTCAGACAATTTCTGGTCTAAACATTTGAAGTTTTACATAAAGGGTATTCAGAGAAAGGGCAAGCTTTTTAATCGGTTTGGGTCGAAAAGTTCAGCTACCAATATATAAATGTATGTATGTATGTATGTCTAAAACTTTTGACATAGGCGACGGATTTTCACAAGATCAGTATCGTTTTGAAGCTCGACCCTTCAGACGACAAATGCCGAAAAATTGGCTAAAACATTAATTTTTTCACCCTCAACTGAGCACTTTTCTACAGGGGGGGGGTCGCTTTTTTCGCCGATATTTTCGAAAGCCATCCCCTCTTTTCGATTGTCTAGCCTTAATTCAAACCTACGTCACTTCCGGTTTGGCGATGGTCGTAACAGCAAAGACGTTACGTTTTTCCCCCGTTCTTTTTCTCCTTCGCGGTACGGGTTCGAGCCTGCCTTCTACTACCACTATTTTTTTTTGCTTAACACATACCTCCAAACACCCGGGCAACGCCGGGCACACATGCTAGTATATATATATATATATATATATATATATATATATATATATATATATATATATATATATATATAATTTAAAGGAGATTAGAATAATAGTCTAAAGAGCTAAGTGTATTTTAATGTAATAGTGAAATTACTAGTTTATTATATATATATATATATATATATATAAAATAAAATAGAATAAAAGTAAATAAAAATTTACAAAGCAAAGAATAAAATGGTCCTGTTTTTTTTTGTTTTTTTAAAATTAGTTTTCCCTTCAAGAATTAGTTTTTTTTTTTACTTTAATGGCACAAATGAACCATAATACTTGTCTAACCAAATATTGGCATCAGAATCACGTCTGTATAATATTTAATCATGTTACGTAGTATTTTGTGTATACATTTTTATTTGTGTTAACTGTAATAAATTTGTAAATCATATTTGTTTAAAAAGAAAAATGCTGTGAAAGTTTTTAACTTAAAAACGACAATCATTAAGTGTGTTTCTACCAGTATTTATTTATTTTTCTATTTTTGAGCAATTATCGAGACTTCACAGACGTGACTATAATGTCGCTCATTTTTATGTTCTATCGTAACAACGTAACATTTGACACCATTTGTTTTTTTTTCGAACTGAATAAACACTTTAAAATAAGTTTAAACACAAAAAGTTTATGCAGCATGTATGTAGAGCATGTATGTAGTAACACAGTCGATATCTATCTTCTACTATAAAGTAGTGTTTTTTTCTCGCTCTGACATTGATATTAAAAGCCTGCTTTTTCTATTTAAAAATTATTAAAACGAACTTCTTACTATAATCAATCATGTATATGCGATCGATTTCACAAAGGTTAACTAATTTTCATATTCCCTTGAAAAGAAAAACAAACAAACAAAACAAAACAAAAAAAAAAGAGCGTTTATTAATAACTTATTCATTTTTATAGTCTTTTTCATTAGATGATTGTTTCTATTTTACTATTACGCTGAATTTTATTTATGCATAGTTTCTACATTCTGTATAATTGCGTAGAATTTAAGATGACAACGTTCTACTACCCTGACATGTCTCTTTCTCTCTCTCTCTCTCTCTCTATCTCTCTCTCTATCTCTCTATCTATCTATCTCCCTCTTTCTCTCTCTATCTTTACACACACACACACACACACACACACACACACACACATATATATATATATATATATATATATATATATATATAGAGAGAGAGAGAGAGAAAGAGAGTGAGAGAGTGAGATAGATAGATAGATAGATTCTCCTAAAACCCCTGGCCTTAATGGAGAGGAGACTAAAACTTGCTGCTATGGTTTCAAATGATCTGAAATAACAGCAAAGGGAGACTTGATTCAAAATATTTCTCAAATGTTATATCTCCCCTCTTTTGTATCAAATAATTCTTATACACTGTGAAATTTACTTTATGTATGAAAACCAAAGAGGGGAGGTATAACATATAAGAAATATTTGGGATCAAGTCTCCCCTTGCTGTTATTTCAGATCATTTGAAACTATAGCAGTAGGTTTTAGTTTCCCTTCTACCAAGGCCAGAGATTTTGGGGAAATATCAGATATTTTGTAATTTATATGCAAAACTAGGGGAAAAAATGATTATGATTGAAACATTGGTAAAGTGTAATATCTCCACCCCCCTCCAAAAATCCTTTAACATTACCACTATTATAGATTTTCGAGAGCGCTGAAAACAAAAATAACGTTACAAATTCCAGGAAATGAGTAGATTCTAAGATATGACGAAATTCTGATTTCAAAAAGTGGGGAATTCCTTTTCTATATCTATTTAACGTAAAAGGAACACCCACTTTGTAGCCACCTTTCATCATTTTAAAGGTGGTGTTTATTTGGTAATTGTGGCCTGGTAGACCAACACAAAACCTACCTTAAAATTTATTTTCCATAGGTTTTCGGGCATGCTGAAAGCGAATATCGCATTTAAATTTTCCGCAAATTAAGCAATGTAATTATTTATGTTATAAGTAGTGACCATTGTTGTATGTGCAAGTGCGCATATTTTTGCTTAATACCCGGAAAACACATATCTGCGGAAAATTTAAATGCGATATTCGCTTTCAGCATACCCTAAAACCTATGGAAAACAAGTTTTTAAAGGATGGTTTTGTGTTGTTCTATCAAGCGACAATGAATACCAACCCTATAAAAAATTACAGACCCCCCCCCCGCAAAAAAGGTAGTCATAATGTGTGTGCTCATTTTACGTTAAATTAATATAGAAAATTGACCCCCCCCACTTTTCGAACTCTAATTTCTTTATATCTTGGAAACTACTCGTTATTTTCGTTTTCAGTATAATTGAAAACCTATAATAGTGGCAATTTTACAGGATTTTTGAGGGTGGAAAGGTACTACACCTTTGCCGAAATATTTTAGCGCTGTAAAAAAGTGCTAAAAATAGGCTCTGGATGATGGATGATCTCCTTAATGTGCGACCTTAATGACAAATGCAACATAGCCCACTACACAATTCAGGTCAGTGCCTTTCCAACGAGCTTTCATTTGTTAAATTTTGATCAATAGTCGCTGAGATTTGGAACTTATAATATTGCCAAAAAAAGTTGGTGTCGTGTCTCTTTCTGTCTGTCTGTCTGTTTGTCTGTCTCCCCCCCTCTCTCTATCTCTCAGTTTCACTGCTTTGGGATGAATTTTTCCATGAAGGCCAGAGGTTTTTGGGAAATATCAGATATTTTGTAATTCATATGCAAAACTAGGAAAACAAATGACTATAATTAAAACATTTTATGGCTGTAAAATAGTGCCAAAATAGGCTTTGGATGATGGATGATCCTTTTAATGTGCGGCCTTAAGGACAAATGTAACATAGCCCACTTTACAATTGAGGTCATTATCTTTCTAACGAGCCCTTATTTGTTAAATTCTGTTTATTGGTTGCTGAACTTATAATCCTGTCAAAAAAGTGGTATATATATATATATATATATATATATATATATATATATATATATATATATATATATATATATATATGGTTAGTTTTTTTTGGAAAAATAAATCCAGCAGAGTGCTCAATTAAAAGGAAAATCCGAAATATAAGAGCGTATTGATAGTGTTTTATCCTTTCGGAAATCTTCAGTGGAGGGTGTCACGATTAATACCAGTCGACAGATTAAAACCCGGCAACACGCGCCATCTCTGGCTCGATACGCAAGGACCGTATCCAATCGGCTACCATTAACCGCGAGAAATATCATTGCATTCAAACATTTTATTTTTAAATGTTTTTACGTCAGTCACACTGATCTAATCCTTATACGATGATCTATCTATCTATCTATCTATCTATCTATCTATCTATCTATCTATCTCTCTCTCTCTCTCTCTCTCTCTCTCTCTCTCTCTCTCTATATATATATATATATATATATATATATATATATATATATATATATATATATATATATATATATAAAATAAAAATTACAATTAAATTTACCAAAATGATCCAAGATGGTAAAACTAAAGTACTTTATAAATATTAAAGAATTAATATTTATAAAGTAATCTCAACCAGATGTAAAAGCTCGATAAAACCAAATAGGAGATAGAGCTTATAATAAGAACTATCCACTTATTTAGTGTTTCCTTTTCAAATCAAATTTGTTTTTAACTTTTTTTCAAATTGTTTTTAACATGTTTTATTAACCATTTGCTCTTATATATATATATATATATATATATATATATATATATATATATATATATATATATATATATATATATATATATATTGTAGCCACATTGAATTTTGAAATGCTTATAATTTTTGTTCTATGGAACGAAACTACACAAAAATTTGCAGGTTTTTTGAAGATTATAAAACTATTCTATGGTTTAAATTTCATGACAATTGGTAAAAACGAATCTATATTTTCAAACCAATGAAATATGCCCAAATTTGCTTACATTTATATATATATATATATATATATATACTGTCCTGGCAGGCAGTCCCAGTTTTGTTGCTTGGCAGTCCACTAATATATATATATATTTTGGGGAAATATCAGATATTTTGTAATTCATACGCAAAACAAGGAAAACAAATGACTATAATTAAAACATTTTATGGCTGTAAAATAGTGCCATATATATTAATGGACTGCCAAGCAACAAAACTGGATCTGCCTGCCAGTTATCTTGTCGGTGTGCGTGCGAAGCGTCTCTCTTAAAGTCCTATACGAATATTTGTTCTTCGGACTTGAAACTTTATATATAGGATTTTCGGGTCTCGGCAACACTTTCGATTTGGTTTTTAGCCTGTAAAAATAGCTGAAAACAAACAAACAAACAAACAAACAACAAAAGAAAACCCAAAGCAGTTGATTACTTAGTAAGAGTAAGTGGACTAATTTCTGAGCTCGCGTATATATACATTTTTAGCTTGAAGTTGTTTAATTTTTAGCCAGTTTCACTCATCTGGCGACAATTTAGTAACGAAAAAAAAAGCACTTGATCGTTTTGGTTTTGATTCAGCTAATAACACCGAAATCATTTAAAAAAAACAAACTTTTGGAATCATTACTAGGGCTGTGACAACAGCATGTTCTTTTCATTGTTTTGACTCTCAAGTATATATCCGACACAGTAAGACACGGTCAATCAACCGAGAACCACATCAGTCTACATAAAAACATATAAGATATTAACGGATATATACTTAATGTTGTAACAGCCCTAATTATTACACTATATATTGGTTACTCAAAAGAAAATTTGCTCTATAAAAATAAATTCGGACGAAATCTATATTTAAGTGTATTTTACGACACGGCAACGCCCCCCCCCCATATATATATATATATATATATATATATATATATATATATATATATATATATATAT
>NC_136501.1:13157100-13212100 GCF_053919585.1 Euprymna scolopes
TATAATAATATCCAATAGGATATTGGCTGTCTAATAATAAATACGAAATTTGCATGAATTAAAATATCGTATTTAAGCTTATTTTATGATCCGGCCACGCCGTGGAGGCACTACTAAATATCGGGTACAATATAATAATAAATAGAGAATTTGCTCTATACTCATAATAAATATGAAATATGATAAATTTAAATATCATATTAAGCATATCTTAAAACTGGATATCGCCGGCAGCCTACTACCATATATATAAGTTTTGTGGTTAAATTTTAAATTCTGAAAAAACAACATATAGAGACATATATTCTATTTAAGAATTTATTGTTTGACAAAAGGAATATATAGAAGGGGGTTATTTAATTTCCTTAATCCATGGATTTTCAACAATGGCCCACATCATCAGAGGAAATGAAATGCAGTTAGCAAAATATTCAGCTGCTTTTGTCAAACAATAAATTCTTTAATAGAATATATGTCTCTATATGTTGTTTTTTCAGAATTTAAAATTTAACCACGAAACTTATTCATTGCTCTATTCTTAAATATTGAGCTTTTCCTTTTTTGGTAGGATCATATATATATATATATATATATATATATATATATATATATATATATATATATATGTGTGTGTGTGTGTGGATATAAGTAAAGAAGATGAAAAGTAAGTTGCATATTATTACATTATCAAGTCAATAAGGGTTATAGAAAGACGAATAAGGGAGAAAAGCTCTTTAAGGCATGCCATTTTGAAGCTGAATGCTTCTCGTCAGAAGAGGAGAAAAAGCCGACATTATACAAAAGTAAAAAGCTAACACCGACTTTGAAAACATTCGGATTAGAAATGGAAAAATTTGAAGATTAGAATTGGACAAAATTATTTTATAGGGGGCAATATGATGGGGGTAAAAAAGAGAAGGAACAAAAAAGAACAATAAATGCTAAAAGAATATACAAAACAATATGGAAGAAAATAAAATACAAAGAATTTTTTTAATTCATAAAAAATGTTTAAAGGATTTTAAAAACCTTTAAAATTCTTTTAAAAAATTAAAAAACAAGATTTAACAATCTTCCAATGAAGTTCTGATAAAAAATAAATTAAAAAATATAAATAAACTAGGACAAAATTAAAGAACAAAGAAGGAAGATAGGGAAAAAGAAAATAACAAAGTTAAAAAGTAAATCAACTCAAATTCTTGGAAGTATATATATATATATATATATATATATATATATATATATATATATATATATATTCTGTAAAAGTCTGAGGAAGCTACAGACGGCCAAGAAAACGGCCGGATAGCTGAAACAATAATGTAACTTAACAGAAAGATACGGTAATAAAAAATAAAACGCATATTTGCTCTACAACAGTATTGAGCACTTTCTTCAGTTTTTATTAATTACCATTTCTACTAAACTATATATATATATATATATATATATATATATATATATATATATATACATATATATATATATATATATATATATATATATACATATATATATATATATATATATATATATATATATACCATTCAAACACGGTAGCGTTTGAATATATGGTTAAGTGGCGGTTTTAGTCATTTAGAACTGCTTTAAAACTTCACCGATCACTCATTTTTCGACCAAATTTTAAACAATTATTACAGTTTATAGATCACATTATCAGCTATATTGTGAAAAAGTTTTTTTCAATTTTCGTTCAGTAAAAGAAAAGTTATGATGAATTTACTGGTGGTCAAGATCGTAAAAAAAACGTAAGGAGGTGAGCAACGCTTTTTATGATTGGTTTCCATAGCAACCACGTCGCTTCAGCGACTACTATTGCTACTAATTCACTGCTGTCGCGAAAAGAGAAATAACAAGTGAAACAGACAGAATGAAATTATGAAAGGGAGATAATTTGGTAATTCTATTGTAGTAGACGAGTGCCGTACATTGTTTTACATATGTGTATGTTACGTTTATGGGGGCAAAAAAATAAGACAGAAATTAAATAAAGAACAAGTGAATTTATTGGAAGCCTGGAAAAATCAGGATTATAATAGAAAAATGCGAGCATGAAAATATTGCAGCAGTAAATAAAAAAAAATAATTTAAACATTATATAATCAATTCTTAATGCTGCAATATTTTAAGTTATAAATTTATTATATTTTTTACTAGAATATCCCGTCCTTTTCCAATTAAGCTTAACCATATTACTTTCCATGCTTGCATTTTTCTTTATTAAGAATTGATTATATAATGTTATAAATGTAATTTGAAAAAAAAAAAAATTCTTAATGCTACAATATTTAAAGTTATAAATTATATTTTTTTACTAGAATATCTTGTCCTTTTCTTTTCCAGTTTTAACAATTAGTTCTTTTACTCAGTTTAATCTTAACCATATTACTTTTCATGCTCGCATTTTTCTATGTAATCCATGATTTTTCTATATGATAGATATATGGATAAATGCATAACATATTAGTAGATAAACGAAAACAAATTGTTAATGGGAATAATTTAACAGCTGCTTTTATTTTATTTTATTTTATTTCATATATACCACCAATAAAAACTTTAAACAATTTTTTCATATGTTGCCAAAAACATAAAAATAAATAAATAAATAAATAAAAAATAAAAATAAATAAATAAAAAAGTAAAAGGTTAATTTCATTAAAATTTTTCTTACTAACGCAGGTATGTCCCATTTTAAGAAAAGCGACGCTGCGTGCCTTGTTTGTGGTGACAGGGCGTCCGGAAAACACTATGGAGTACTTAGCTGTGACGGGTGCCGCGGGTTTTTTAAGAGAAGTATCCGACGGAACTTGGACTACGTCTGCAAAGAAAATGGTGACTGCGTTGTGGACGTAGCTAGACGTAACCAGTGCCAGGCGTGTCGCTTTCGAAAATGCATACAGATGAAGATGAACAAAGATGGTGAGTTTGATAAGAATTTCTTGTGCTAATTGGGTCTGCTGCGTGTATGTTTAAGATAAGGCTTGAAACCGGGACAATATCCTATAAATAAAAATGCCGAAAAAATATACAACAAATAAATGTTACCAAAGGCAAGATAAGTTGATCTTCTACATACCTAGATGAGTTTTTGTATTTTAACTTATTTTAAAACGTTTATTTACTAAGTAGTTTCAAGTCTGTTGAGTTAGAACAAAAAATGGAGGTTTCCTTAAACCATTTGAACGATCACTGATTGCTAAAAAATCGAAAATAGAACAAAATACTGATAGAAATCCATCCAATAAATATCACTAATGAAAAACCTGGAAAAATCATGGAAACTGTAATTTTCATACCAGATGGAGGCAATTTAAAATTTTGTTCCGATCCAGAGTTCTCCTTTTCGGGGAGCTGGATTTGTCCCACATTTAAAACCGATCTCATGTTTAATTTTGCTCCCGTGGGAAGGCAAATAAACAGTAACTCAATTTTGAGAATTATCGTTTTTGCAAGCTCTAATTTGTAGAGCATTTCAAGTTTAATGTAAACAAATTCTTGCTGAGCCGTTCTCTTAAATCAATTTCTCTACCAATTACAATCATCATTACAAATTCCCTCAGTGTCTCGCCGTCTACCTCTCTAGCCTAGTAACCCATATCCCGAGTGGCCTTTGCATCTCAATAAATGATTACTCCTTTGTAAAAAACAAACAAAAAACAACAACAAACAAACAAAAAAACAAACAAAAAAACAAACAAAAAAACAAACAAAGAAAAAAAAAAACTTTAGTGATTTGTTAAATCCAATTTTGGTATTCATGCAGAATAATGATCCTGCTATCGTCGGAATTTTCCGGGCAGTTTACGTAAAACGGCGTAAGATGCCGAAACGCTGAGTAGATGGAATTGCAGCAACAAACGTTATTCAAGAAAACATTTATTTGCTTTCATTGGTTATATATATATATATATATATATATATATATATATATATATATATATATATATATATATATATATATATATATATATATATATATATTTCGAAAATGCATACAGATGAAGATGAACAAAGATGGTGAGTTTGATGAGAATTTCTTGTGCTAATTGGGTCTGCTGCGTGTATGTTTAAAATAAGGCTTGAAACCGAGACAATATCCTACAAGAAAAAAAAAGGCCGAAAAAACATACAATCAATAAATGTTACCAAAGGCAAGATAAGTTACTCTTCTACATACCTAGACGAGTTTTTGTATTTTAACTTATTTTAAAGCGTTTATTTACTAAGTAGTTTCAAGTCTGTTGAGTTTTTGTATTTTAACTTATTAAAAAAAAAGGTCGAATTCGCACCATTGGCTCCTCTACTGCTTGCAAATAGATGTGTTGCGAATTTTATAACGGAAACCGACGTTCAAAGTTATAACGTACCAAAAGTGATATCAAGTCGCGCCCATATTCATTCATACACTACTGTATTCATAGCACTGGAGAAGCTATTATTAACATCCCTTCCTAATTAGATTCGAAATAGAAACTTGTGTTCAATAGCTGGGGTTCTCTATATTTATATATGTGTGTTTTCTAGTGGTTAGATTGTATGAGAGTGTATATGCGTGTATATATACGTGCTACTGTCATCTATATGACGTGTGTATATACATGTCTTCGCCTATGATTGTCTAGCGTTGTAGTCGTCTGATGTAGAGTTCGTTGTGCGTGTATTGTACATTTAAATACACTTTATGACTGGACAAGAATATACATAAATAACTTTACAACACAAAAGACGAATAACTCTTATTTAGGGGTTCAACATCTGACCCATCGGGAACATATCTGGTCCATCTTTGGTCTTGTTTGAAGGAAAGCTGCAATGCAAATTCTTCCCCAACAAATGACAGAGCCTCGGGTTTTATTTTCGGCAACTTTTTTTTTTTTTTTATTTCAGATTGTTTTTTTCCCTTTTAGAAAGTTGCAACGCTGATTCTGACTATCGCCATTTCTAACCACCTCTACTCGGAGCTATCTCGACTCCGACTGACTCAACTACTTTCCACGTATCTCAAAAAGACCATCTCACCTTCTAAATGACGTCATTAGTATACGCCACTAAGATAATCACCTGATGTTTTTACGTGTCATTATTTCTAAGTTATCAACTAAATTGTTATGACAACATTTTAAAGTTAACATTCATAAATTAATGTAAATAAATATTTATTCTAAGTATTTTGATTTTTTTAAAGCGTATTTTAGCTGACAAAACTTTTTGGTTTGAATAATTATAATAATCGTCGACTAGCACACGTTTCGGCGTGACAATATCTAAAAAAAGCACCGAATCATCATCATTATCATCATCATCATCATCATCACCACCACCACCACCACCACCACCACCACCACCACCACCACCACCACCATAAAATAGTTTGATTGTTTAAATGAATAAATAAAATAAAAATAAAATAGTTTGATTGTTTAAATGAATAAATAAAATAAAATAGTTTGATTGTTTAAATGAATAAATAAAATTAAAATAAAATAGTTTGATTGTTTAAATGAATAAATAAAATAAAAATAAAATAGTTTGATTGTTTAAATGAATAAATAAAATAAAAATAAAATAGCTTGATTGTTTAGATGAATAAATAAAATAAAAATAAAATAGTTTGATTGTTTAAATGAATAAATAAAATAAAAATAAAATAATTTGATTGTTTAAATGAATAAATAAAATAAAATTTAAATAGTTCGATTCTCTAAATGAATAAATAAAATAAAAATAAAATAGTTTGATTATTTAAATGAATAAATAAAATGAAATAAAATAAAATAGTTTGATTATTTCAATAATTAAATAAACAAATAATTAATAGTCTAAATGAATAAATAAAATAAAATAACTAAAACATATATAAACGCAAGCATCAATTTTACAAGTATGCGAACAAGTACGGCTGCATAACTGATATCAATTTCCGCCTTCCTCCGGCATAAACAATAATTAAAAATTATTGAAATTACTTCAATATTGTGACTATTCTTTTATTTCAGTGGCTCATGTTCTTCTACAAGACTGAATTGTCAGAGTCTTCACACACAACTTTCATAAAATAAACAATTTTATTAAAGTAAAAATACATCATTTATGAATATTTATCAGATATTTTTCCCATTTTAATAATAAAAAAAGATAAATGTCATCTCTATATAATAAAACGTTAAATACATACGATGATTTTGACGCGAAAAGTATAAAAGATTTATACGTATGGTTTATAAAAAGTTTTTTTTTTTTTTTACTTATTTTTATACTTTAGCCTTAGGTATATTTTTTGGGGGGATTTTTCGGACCACTGTTCTCATCTTGAGTGTCATTTTTAAACGTTTCAGTCGATGCAACCTCTGGTATTCTTCAGCTGCATCTTGTCGAACTCAGGAATTTTTCTGTCGAACTCGGGAATTTTTCTGTCAAACTCGGGAATTTGGACGGAATTTTGAACAGAACCGTTTATTTACTTAAGCATACCCGTGTTCTTTCAGCCATGACTGGATATAAGTCCTCAGTAATTCGCAATTGTATTTTTCGGTCGCTCACACTGAGAACTGAACCGTTAACCTTCAGGAGAATAATACTTATTCAATTGACTTTTCAACGCACACTAACCCGATTGTGTCAAGGGTCCAGTAATGGCTGACAGAACAAAAGCATGCTACTCCCGTAAAGTAAATATAGGGTTCCGTTCGAAACTTTGTCCAAATTCCGACAGAACATTTCCGAGTTCGACAAGATACACCTGGAGAATATCGGGGGTTACATTCACCGATACATTGTGAAATTTTCACTCAAGATGAGAACAGTAGTCCGATGAATCCAAATGATAGGAATAACCAATCCTCATCTCAAAAATTCAAAAACGCCAAGAAAGATTTAATTTTCCTACTGGTGGTTAAAAGTTTAGAATTATTATACGTTGTTCGGTCGGTTAATGGTAGAAAGTATAAAACTAAAAATATGTCTAATAATAGAAAGTATAAAGCTAGAAATATGTCTAATGGTAGAAAGTATAAAACTAGAAATATGTCTAATGGTAGAAAATATAAAACTAGAAATATGTCTAATGGTAGAAAATATAAAACTAGAAATATGTCTAATGATAGAAAGTATAAAACTAGAAATATGTCTAATGGTAGAAAGTATAAAACTAGAAATATGTCTAATGGTAGAAAATATAAAACTAGAAATATGTCTAATGGTAGAAAATATAAAACTAGAAATATGTCTAATGATAGAAAGTATAAAACTAGAAATATGTCTAATGGTAGAAAGTATAAAACTAGAAATATGTCTAATGATGGAAAATATAAAACTAGAAATATGTCTAATGATAGAAAATATAAAACTAGAAATATGTCTAATGATAGAAAATATAAAACTAGAAATATGTCTAATGATAGAAAATATAAAACTAGAAATATGTCTAATGATAGAAAGTATAAAACTAGAAATATGTCTAATGATAGAAAGTATAAAACTAGAAATATGTCTAATAGTAGAAAATATAAAACTAGAAATATGTCTAATGGTAGAAAGTATAAAACTAGAAATATGTCTAATGGTAGAAAGTATAAAACTAGAAATATGTCTAATGGTAGAAAATATAAAACTAGAAATATGTCTAATGGTAGAAAATATAAAACTAGAAATATGTCTAATGATAGAAAGTATAAAACTAGAAATATGTCTAATGGTAGAAAGTATAAAACTAGAAATATGTCTAATGGTAGAAAATATAAAACTAGAAATATGTCTAATCGTAGAAAATATAAAACTAGAAATATGTCTAATAGTAGAAAGTATAAAACTAGAAATATGTCTAATGGTAGAAAGTATAAAACTAGAAATATGTCTAATGGTAGAAAATATAAAACTAGAAATATGTCTAATGGTAGAAAGTATAAAACTAGAAATATGTCTAATGGTAGAAAGTATAAAAATAGAAATATGTCTAATGGTAGAAAGTATAAAACTAGAAATATGTCTAATGATAGAAAGTATAAAACTAGAAATATGTCTAATGATAGAAAATATAAAACTAGAAATATGTCTAATGGTAGAAAATATAAAACTAGAAATATGTCTAATGATATAAAGTATAAAACTAGAAATATGTCTAATGGTAGAAAGTATACATGATTTATACTTGCATAATAGTTGCGTAAAAAGGTAAACAAAAATCTCTTTCTAGATATATTTATGTATGAGTATATATATATATTTGTTTAAAAAATTTGGCCTACCAAACTCCACGGTCAGGTTTTGGTCTACAGACATGAAACTTAATATATAGGGTATTCGAGCCCATGCAAAACTTTATATTTGGTTTTAGCCAGGTGAAATCGGTGCAAAAGTGTGAAAATTAAAAACATGGAATTTGTCACTCGAACTACTCCATTACGAATATTCATGCATAACATAATAGCTATTTGTTCATGTTTAAAGTTTTAGCCTTGCAGCAAACATGTCTTCATAGTTCAGGCATTAACGTCAAAGAAAAAATAAATCGTAAGCTAAAAGTTTTGCTTTCGATTTTCGGTGGTGGCATACGAGTTATTTTAAAAAAAAAACTTTTTTAAATCATTACTATATATTGGGTCCGATATAATATAATAATAAATACTAAATCTGTATTAATCAAAATATCATATTTAAGCGTATTTTACGACCGAGCAATGCCGGGCGGCTTGCTAGCATATATACATTTCCCCAAAACCTCTGCCCTTGATGGAAGGGAGACTAAGACGTACTGCTATAGTTTCAAATAATCTGAAATAACAGCAAGGGGAGACTTGATTCCAAATATTTCTCATGTTATATCTCTGCTCTTACGGAAATAGGGTACGATTATGAATATCTTCAGTATCAAATAATCCTTATACACTGTGAAATTTGCTTTATAAATCAAATTTTACCACACTGCTATCAAAGACATTCACTTCGGATTTTACCATGCAATTTGGATGGCAATTTTTATATGCTTTTCATTAACTTCCCTTACTCTATGACATTTAAATACTTAAACAACTTTTAATTGTGATTTTCCATGTCTCACTGACTTTAGCAAATAAGGTATTAAACCATTATAACTATTTGCAAATATTCTCTCTTCTGAAGAGATGGTAGACATCGAAATCCTATAGGATAACGAGTTATAATATTTCCAATGTATTTTTGTCTTACATAGAATAATAAAAATCTTTTGATTTGAAATTCAAACATTTCACGTCATAAATGTTTAAATTCATTGAATGACTAAAAGTGGATATATATATATAGTTTTTTTAAAAATATAATTATCCACTGACACGTGTTTCGCCGTCTACGACTCACCAGTGGCTGAATCTAGCGAGATTCGAAATCGGAAGCCCATAGTAATGAGTATGACCTTTTTATCCGCTCGTCCATCTCGCCGACTGTTTGGATATATCGCGATTTGCTTATATGTTATTTGTTTTTGTTTTTGCGATACGTTTTGAATGAATTCAAATATTTACGATAGTGCATTTTTAACTAAATGCGAGTGGAGAATAATTTTCCTTTTAACCTATTTGGTCCCTTCACATGGGGAGCGGTATATAAATTGTTTCTTTATATATATATATATATATATATATATATATATATATATATATATATATATATATATATATATATATATACACACTTGTAGCCAAATTGAATATTGAAATGCTCATATCTTTACTTCTATGAGATAAAATTACATGAAAATTTTCAGGCTTTTTGAAGATTATGATACTATTCTGTAGTTCAAATTTTATGACAATTGATAAAAATGAAGCTATATTTTCATACCAATAAAATAAGCCCAAATTTGCTTAGTGTTCTGACAGGTAGTTTCAGTTTTGCTACTTCATTTACTCACATAAAATTAATATACGAGAGCATAAATTTATGCGAAAACTTTAAGTATTTACTTCAAAAGTGCTCAGTACGTAGGTAGAGCTAGTTAGTAATTTATAAAATATGTATGGCGATTAAGCTACACTGAATATTCCGTGTTTCATCCACTCTAGGATTCTTCAGGCTTATGCGCGAATTTTGTGGTTGTCGTTTTTATATACGCACCTTCTATTGAGATTTTAGTTAGCCTATAAGCTTTCTAGTATCCACCGCGCCCTTCCCAATGAACATGCACTCACAGGACAAAGACCTATTTGACCTCTGGTTGACATGATTCTTTATGTGTGTTCTATTTAGCCTGGATATCTAGTGTCTTGACCTGTTTTAAATCTAGGTTAGGTTTTTTTTCTTATGTTAGTTTATATATATACATATATATATATATGTTTGATAGTTTATGTATATGCATGTTTATTTATTTTATTTATTTATTTGTTTATTTTCTATTGTTTTTGTTAGTTTTAAAGTTATTTTGTATCTCTGTCCTAGAGTAAATTTTAACCTGTGAACACAGTTGTTCGCTATTTTTCTCCTACAGTTTAATAGATGTTGGGGTTCTTTAAAGTACAGGGTAGCAACTTTTTCATGAAGGCATAATCTACATGGGTCGTCTAGGTCTCTACAGGTGTTTGCTTGTCTTACTATTTTTCATTCGACTACCGGCGAACGGCCGCTTTCCTTGAGTTCCCAGTATTTATTTGCTAGCGTTGTTTTCATACGGTATTTTTTATTGTTGAATGTACTTTTGTGGTCATAATATCGAGTTTTGAAATCTAAGGAAGTTATACCTACGTAATATTTCTTGTTATTCGGGTTTTCTTTCGCAAATATTGTGGCCTGGTAAACTACGCTTTTGGTTAGATATTTATTTTGAAGTGGGCAAAGTGTGCGGTGTCTACATTTTATAAATTACTATATATATATATATATATGTTTATGTACAGCTTATATGTATACAGCTTACACACACACACACACACACAAATATATATATATTGGCTAAATACAGACCAATCAACATAATGATTTACAAATATGAAAATAAAGGTTAGCTATCAGAGTTCGTTCCTCGTTCAACAGAGCAAAATCGAGGAAAATACGATTAAAAAAAAGTCATGAATATGAAGGGGGGGGGGAGAAAAAAGTTAAACTGGATGACGAACTTAAATTTATTACTTAGACCCTTTGTAACAATGGTTACCCCTTAGATATTGTTGAAACTACTATTAATAAGAAAGTTTCCAATTTTTATAAACCTAAAGAAATTATAGTTAATAGATGTCCTGTTTACCTACGTCTACCTTGGCTCGGTAACATCAGCGACCGATTTGCGAAACAAATTTCTTGGTCTGTGCAATGATGTTATTTTGCATCGAATCCACGTGTTGTTTTTTCAACCAGACTTATGTTGTCGCCCATTTGCAAAGATGTTCTTCTACCCCCACCATAATAATTCTATTATTTATTTATTTAAATGTAGTTGCAGTGCGCACTATGTTGGGGAAACATCGCAAGGATTGGATTTCCGTTTGAAACAACATGTACCATCAAATATTCGTTATGCAAATTTTTCACCCTCGGATGTTCTGAATAATACGTATGGTTCTGCGATTTGCGATCACCTTATAAATAACCATGCATGTGCCACGAATTTCAGTGCTGACATGTTTACGATCTTGAGTAAGTCGTACTCGCCCTTTCGTTTAAAAATTCTAGAGACTATTTTTATTAAGTCGTTGAGACCTTCTCTTTGCAAGCAAAAAGAAAATTTTTTAGGACTTAATTTAGTCTCTATGTAATTTTTCCCACGTTTATTTTTGCATCTCCCCCCGCCATATTCATGACTTTTATATATATATATATATATATATATATATATATATATATATATATATATATATATATATATATATAATTTTATTTATATTTTTACGGGGCTATTTTTACCATGTCATTTTTATTGAAATTCATATATATATATATATATATATATATATATATATATATATATATATATATATATATATATATATATATAAGAATTCCGATAAAAATGGCACGGTAAAATGGCACAAGTGAATAAATATGAAAATAAAATGGCACAAAAGAAAAAGTTGAAAAATGAGGAACACTATGGGAGTGATAACATTAATAAAAGATATGAATTCAGTTTTATTACTTATCGGATGATTTGACAAGGATTTTTGATTTGAAGACGATCAAATTGTAATAAATAGGGAAGCAGTCCCTTGGTCACGTGTTCCACAGGCGGGAAGCCCTTGTAGAGAGAGAGAGAGAGAGAGAGAGAGAGAGAGAGAGAGAGAGAGAGAGAGAGAGTCACAACGTCTCTCCTATGAGAAAGGAGTTGTTTGAATAAGAAGTGACCATATCCCACTAAATTTCAAAGTCAAGTTTGTACTCTAGCAAGGCAACAGTAGTCCATCTTATTCTTTAATTAAATTCTATTGTCCATGGAGTAACGGATAAAATACTTGGTAATATTTACTTGTTAGTGATGCTGTTCTGGAGGTGGAAGTTTCAAACCTCAGTGTTGGTGATATTAAGAAAATAATTGCGAATTACTTAAGACCAAGAGCTGCTAAAAACAGCCTATCCTGCCTTGACAGAGTACAAAATAGACTTCGTGGCTTAGTGGGGGATGCCCTTTTCTCTACCCTGCAACCTCTCTCCCACAGAAGAGACGTTGCGAGCCTATCCTTGTTTTATCGTTATTTCCAAGGCAGGTGCTCGTCTGAACTCCAATCTCTGGTCCCCTCTCGCCAATCTTTCACGAAAAACACCCGTCTAGCTGAATCCACTGTGAAAAATTTCCCCCACTCTGTATCTGTGCCTAAATCAAAACGCGGATTCCATGAACAAAGCTTCTTTCTTAGAACTGCACGCATGTGGAACTCTGTTCCGTCTGCCTGCCACCCACCGGACTACAACTTGGATGTCTTCAAGTCCAACGTTAACAAATTCCTAATGAACCGCCCTTTTAAGTAAACACTGCATCAAATCTCCACACTAACGTAATGTACTTGCAACAACCCTTATCCCTGAGTGGCTTCCGGGCCTTGATAAGTGATGATCACTGTGTAAAAAAAAAAGAAAAAAGACCAGTCCTTGTTGATGAAACGAGAGCATACTGTCTCCATAGGGTTTCGTTCGAAATTCCTTGCAGATTATTTGATTTGACAGAAAGATTCCAGAGTTCAACAAGATACACTTGGAGAAGATCGGATGTTACATCGGCCGAAACGTTGTGAAAATAACACTGAAGATGAAAACAGTGGTCCGAACAGTCCAAATAATACGAAGTATCTTATTCTTAGATAGATAGAGGATTGCACCTGAAGGCACTTTCTGGAGTGGTTGAATGATCCAAACATTTTCCCAGATTCTTTTTTTGTATCCATTGTTAATTTATACTGATGTATATGCGCGTTGATTCACGTAATACCTTTATGGGTTAAAGATTCCGTTTACTACTAAAACGAAAGCAGCAACAGCAATCGCTAGACCGACCTTGTTGTTACCTTATTTACGCAGAAATGTGTTTTCGTTAGTTCCGAAAACAGATCCGAAAGCTTTACACGTGTTTTATGTTTTTTCTCCACTTAATTTAAAGCTCGCATTTCATTTCCTTACACATCTATCTACAATGAACGGATAAACAGGTTATTCACACAATCCCATTAACTTAACATACATTCTTCAAAATGACTTTATGAAACAGGTTATATAAATAGATAAATAAATAAGCAGATACATAACGGCTATTATTATTGTGTATTATGATAAAAATAGCCGACGTCATGTGTTAGTAGTTGATAAGTTCATATTGCGTCTTGCATTTGTTTCTCAGCTGTTAAATTACAATGACAGCCCGATTAGTATCGGTTATCTCCCTTGGGTATAATGTTCCTAACATCGAAGACAATAAAAGTCATGATCGTTATCTGAGATCTTCCTATCATAAAATGTAAAAGAAGAAGGGAAAACGACACTCCTGTGGCGAACTAGACTCGATAAGATCAAATCGAAGATCTCAGATATACGGAGCTTAGATTATTGGGGGTGGGGGGATTTTAAAAAATAAAACTGGGAGCATTTCCAACTCGGATATATAACCCAAGTTTTTCTCTTTTTTCCGTTCTTTTTTTTTTTTTTTTTTTTTTACAATCTTCTTTGTCATTGTGCTCTGCAGTCCTGCACGTGCTGCCTCAGTATTGTGTGAATGAACATGTATCACTGTCACATTTTCGGAGTTCTGTATTGACTATTGTGATGTTCCTAAGTTTTATGCATTCGCTAATTAGCTTAGTAGCCTTTGCCTATTGCTAACGGTTTTATGGTCATGGCTTAATAAAGGGGGGAAAAGAAAAAGAAGAAGAAGAAAGTAAACAATCGGGGTCACCACTAACAAAGGCCAGGAGTCACTCGAAGGAATTAAATGCCAGATGAAGAAAACTATGGGGGTACTAGCATTGATCAATGGTTTGAACTGCATTGAATCACTTTTTGTGTGGCCTATGAAAAGGATTTGTTGACATTTGATTTGAAGACGATCAAGTTGTAATCAGAAGAGAAGCAGACCCACGACAATGCGTTCCACGTGTGGTAAGCCATTAAAAAGAAGCCCTGTTCCATGGAAATTCCGTTTGACGTTAAACATATGACGCTGAAAATATGACGCTGGACACATGCCGAAAAAAAAAGGAACACACACACACACACACACACGAACACACACACGCACACATACACATACGCATACACAATATACATACACACATATACATACACACATACACACAAACACATACACACATACACACACATACACATACATACATATATATTTGTTCTGTTTTGTGTCTCTTTTTCAAATTTTGCATCATCAAATACAATAGAGCGGAGATATATAAAAGAAAATATTGTTTTCAAAACATAATCATCAATATATACCACTTGTTGTAAAGAAGGCGAAGAGTTTGGTTTCGGCTGGTGAATAAGTTCAGTCTTCGTTTTGCTAATTGTAAAACCAAAGGCCTTCCATGCACCAGAGAATTTATTGAGGACGTTCTACATGTCCTCAAGGTTATGCGTAACAAGCGCACAGTCATTAGCAAAAAGGAGATCAAGAAACATGGATCTTGTGTCACAAGCAAATCAATCAGCTGGATTCCTTTCATCTGAGATGTCTGCGTTCTATTTGAAATATTAAATGGCAGGATGGTGTTCGAAATAGTAAGTTTTAAAAGAGGTGCGAGATCACTGGTATTGAACCATTTTTGATTAAGATACAAATGCGATGGTCTGATCATCTCATACAAATGGATGACACAAAAGTTCCAAAACAGCTTTTCTATTGGGCAAATTGATAACCCGTTCTCGCCCAATAGGGCGTGCCCTTCTTTGTTACAAGGACAAGCTAAAAGATCATCTGAAGCGTTGTGACATTGTTCTGATCGCATAGGAAAGTGCAGCAGGGGATCGCAGTAAATGGAGGAAAATGTGTTTTCTGAAGTCTAGAGGATTTGAAAGTACCCGCCTTCATCATAGGGACGCCCTTCGTGCAAATCTGAAAGCAAAGCATCAGCAAAATTCACCAAACAGTGATCCACCAAACTGTGATTGTCACCGTGGGTTCGAAACACGAAGCAAAACAAATACATAAAAGTGTACCATCTGCGAGAAAGTGTCCAAAACACCTGCTGAATTGAAAAAAAAAAACATATATACAACAAATACGATGCCACAGAATTTAGGATTATCAAAATTATTTGATGGTCCCTCATTCATCGAGAAGTGGTTTTAAGCATTTATCCACAACAACCATAAACTAAGCCTCAGAAATTACGATCTCCATGCTGTATTAGTACCATTTTTTTCGCGAATAGTCAAATGCCGAGACATTGTTTCTTGCGTGATATAAAAACCGGCATCCTTCATCTGCACCGCTTGAAAATCTATCTATCTATCTATCTATCTATCTATCTATCTATCTATCTATCTATCTATATATATATATATATATATATATATATATATAAGTGAAAGTCTCTGTGTGTCTGTGTACATTTCCCTACGCAATAACTCTGTCAATTTTTAGTCTACAGACTCGAAATTTGATATACGGAGTACTGAGATTTGGGAAAATCCATGTGAGCGGTTTTCGGCCAGAAATTTGGCGATTATGAGGTCAAAGTTCAACGATTTGACCTTTGAGAACTCTACCAAACTCCCCCGACAATTTTGGGTCTACGCACTTGAAATTTTAGATATAGGTTCCTTGGACATGGATCTAACTTAATAACTTGATTTGAGTCCAAAACAATAAAATTTAAGGGGTCGTAATAGGGGTCAAAGTTTTAAAAAAATTGACCTCTACGGTCTCTTCCAAATTAATCAGACAATTTATGGTCTAAATATTTGAAATTTTACATAAAGGGTATTCAGAGATAGGGCAAGCTTTTTCATCAGTTTGGGTCAAAATTTTTTAGTTACTAATATATAAATGTATGTATGTATGTCTGTTTGCATGTCTGCCTTAAACTTTCAATAGAGGCGACGGATTTTACCGAGATCAGTATTGTTTTAAAGTTCGACCTTTCATACGACAAATATTGAAAAATTTGCTAAAAACATTAATATCTTCCCCTTCAACTAGGCACTTTTCTAAAGGGATGGGGTCACTTTTTTCGCCGATATTTTTTAAAGTTATCCTCTCCTTTAGATTGTCTAGCCTTAATTTAAAAAAATGTCGCTTCCGATTTGGCGGTGGTCGTAACAGCATAAACGTTAGGTTTTACCCCGTTCTTTTCCTCCTTTGCGGTACGTGTTCGAGCCTGCCTTCCTACTACCACTTTTTTTGTTTTACTCAACATACACACCCAAAGTGATTCCCTATAAAAAAAAGTGATCCCTACTTCTTGAAACTGTAATGTGCGACCTTAAGAGCAAATATAACATAGCTAAACAATTCAGGTCATTAGCTTTCCAACAAGCCTTCTTTTGTAAAATTCTGATCAGTAGTTGCCGAGATTTCGATCTTATAAAATTGTCACCAAAAGTGGTATATCTATATAGGCCTGTGTATGTTTGTCTTTGAATGTTTATGTGTGTGGAGAGCTAAAAGTCAGAAATAACTCAAGAAACATCGACAAGCTGATATATTATTTTCATGACGGCATTTTTACCTACCAGTTGCAAAGTGGAGGTTCAGGACGACTGGAAACAATGCTGAGATAAGAACAGAGAGCACACACAGCGCTTAGTCACCGATCTGCTACTAGCCAGGCTCAACGTTGCTTAACTTCAGTGATCTGACTAGAACCGGGGTGTTAACGTGATTATGCTGTACATTTGTGTTGTCACTATATTATATAGATTATATAAAAGAACAGTTCCTTATGTTTGTGCGTGTTTGTCGTTGAATGTTTGTGTGTGCACGCGCGTGTTTGTGCCCAGTTCTAAGTCGGAAATGACACAAGAAACATCGACAAGGTGATATATTATTTTTAGTACTGCCTCGGACAAAATGCGAACACACACACGCACACACACACACACACACGCATATATATATATATATATATATATATATATATATATATATATATATATATATATATATATATATATCCTGGCTTGAGGTAGTTGCCTTTCTAGCCGCATTGATGAGCTGCGATACAGCTAAACAGTATGTGACCAGCAGTAATTACTACTTCCTGCACTGATTATTGCGTAAGTATGAAACATTGGTGTCTCTCGGTATAAAATAATTGTTAATATTCATTTATAAATATTATTGTTACAAATATATTATATTATATTATATTAACGAACTCGAATGTAAGAAACAGATTCTTACAAATTCACACACAAAAAAAAGCATTTATATTAATATTAAAAAATGCAGAGACAATGCGAGGCGTCAGACCTGTGCCTCCTTGTCTCCCCATCTGGACTCGTTCCTTTTACATAAGTATATATTGTTTACATTAAGTGACTGCTACTGGTCAAATGAACTTATCGCCCTGATGTTCATTGTCGTTGCATTTTGCGTGTTTCTAAACAACAAAGATAACGCATCCAACTGACGTCGATAAGCGAAACACGTGATCCGTGAGAAAATTAAGAAAACGGGCACCTGCCTACACTAAACGGAGACATTCAATAAACATACACACATACCACTTAAGACAGTCTTCATATATATATATATATATATATATATATATATATATATATATATATATATATATATATATATATATATATATATATATATATATGTGGTGGATTCTCTCATCGAAGACGATGAATGAGGGTTCAGTATGCAATCTTCAGCAGCTCCCAAGCTCTGTGACACCACATGCGTAATTGCAATCCTGTAGACGTCCGGCACACTCCTCCGCAGATGGTGAACTTTCATATGCTCGTAGGTCAAAGATGCCTTCTCGTGTGAACAGATAACCCTGCTTTGCTGCATGTTTTGAAACCACAATGGCATGCATATTCATTTTTAGGTGGACGTTTCTTGTGTTTTGCCTTCATATTTGCACGAAGGCTGTCCCTATGACAAAGGCGGTTATGTTCAAATTCTTTGGTGCCCAGGAAACACATCTTCCTCCATTTTTTGCGATCCTCTGCTGCACTGTCCCAGGAACTCAGAGAAATTCCACAACGTTTCAGGTTGTCTTTTAGTTTATCTTTGTAACGAAGCAGGGGACGCCCTATTGGACGGCAAGAATTTGTCAGTTGCCCATAAAAAAGTTGCTTTTATTTTTTTTTTTTTTACACAGTGATCACCACTTATCAAGGCCCGGAAGCCACTCAGGGATAAGGGTTATTGTAAGTACATTACGTTAGTGTGGAGATTTGATTAAGTGTTTACTTAAGGGGGCGGTTCATTAGGAATTTGTTAACATTGGACTTGAAGACATCCAAGTTGTAGTCCGGTGGGAAGCAGGCAGACGGAACAGAGTTCCACAGGCGTGCAGTTCTAAGAAAGAAGCTTTGTTCATGGAATCCACGTTTTGATTTAGGCACAGATAAAGAGTGGGGGAAATTTTTCACAGTGGATTCGGCTAGACGGGTGTTTTTCGTGAAAGATTGGCGAGGGGGGACCAGAGATTGGAGTTCAGACGAGCACCTGCCTTGGAAATAACGATAAAACAAGGATAGGCTCGCAACGTCTCTTTTGTGGGAGAGAGGTTGCAGGGTAGAGAAAAGGGCATCCCCCACTAAGCCACGAAGTCTATTTTGTACTCTGTCAAGGCAGGATAGGCTGTTTTTTGCAGCTCCTTCCCAGATATGGCAACAGTATTCCATTCTTGGGCGTACTTGGCTTTTATATAGATAAAGAATTGCATCAGTAGTGAGATATTTTCTGGAGCGGTAGAAGGATCCCACCATCTTTCCAGCGACCTTGGCAACAGACTTGATGTACGTGTTCCATTTCAGATCAGGAGTAAAGGTCAAACCCAGAAGCTTGTCAAAACACGGGGCCTCTCCCAGACGAGAGCCATCCATCACAATTGATGCCAGATGGGGATCAGAGCGTTGATGATGTAAAGATAGGAGTTTGGTTTTGGATGCATTAAAGGTAACCAGCCACATCTCCCCCCACTGAACCACGCGCTCGAGATCAGAGGAGAGAGAATCAGAGAGAACTTTGTCATTTACAGCCTTTGATGTGCTGCCGTAGATGGTCGTGTCATCAGCATAGATGTCAACGAATGATTTAAGTATGTGTTTAGGGAGGTCATTGATGTAGATCAGGAAGAGAGTTGGGCCTAGGATTGACCCCTGAGGGACTCCAGCATTTATATTGCAGGCCTCCGATTCTTGTCCATCTACCTCTACTCTTATGAGCCTATCGGAGAGAAATGATTTAATGATTGAGAAAACATTTCCAGTTATACCGTAGCTGGAAATCTTGTGAAGTAGACCCTTATGCCATACCTTGTCGAAGGCCTTTGATATGTCAAGAGCAATTGCCCTAGAAAGGAAGCCTTTGTCAAGAGATTCACTAATCCTGTGGTATATAACCGTCAGCACATCTGCGGTAGATCTTGCAGAGCGGAAACCATATTGTGTGTCACTAAGAAGGTTATTCCTGCTGAGGTGGTTGACTATTTCTCTATTTAATATGGATTCCAGCAACTTACTCATAACACACAGGAGACTTATTGGTCTGTACTGAGAGGGAGATGACTTTTCACCTGAATTCTTAAATACAGGGCAAACTGATGCGGTCTTCCAGGGAGTCGGAAAGCACTACTCCTTAAGGCAGCGCTTAAACAGTTTCGTAAGTATGGGAGCAAGTTCTGGTTGAAGCTGAGGAACTCTTGAGTCATCCATTCTTACAAGATGACCCGACCACCGCATTTGTATCCCTATATATATATATATATATATATATATATATATATATATATATATATATATATATATATATGTGTGTGTGTGTGTGTGTATATATATATATATATATATATATATATATATATATATATATATATATGAAAAAAAAATACTTTACAAAGGATGTGACAGAGGTAAAGTGTCCCCGCTTGTTTTCTTTTCCTCATAAAGGAAATGTTTCTTTTCCTTAATGTTTTATTGTTAAAGTGTTTTTATTTAATAAGTTTGAAGAAAGGCTGTTCTTGTGAAAATTTTCAAACGACATATTGTTTGAATTTGTCGAAATGGTCTTGAAACAATTGTAGCTAACAATGAAATACACTTTTTGTTGCGATCAACCCATTTCTTGAAGACTTGGTTTTTGTTAAAACAGTATATGAATTCTCAATTATGAAATATAATTTTGTAGCTAACTTTTTAAATCATCTCTCCTTTTTGGCTTAAATTTATTGGTATATGAACAATTACTGAATTGTATTAACCCAATATAATTCGGAATACTACAAATTTGTATATATATATATATATATATATATATATATATATATATATATATATATATACTCTCCGTGACCCGTTTGATCAGTATTTTATATTAGCTATGGAATTAATGTAAGAGCGTGACACTTGTGACGTAAAGAAAATAGTTTTTTGTGACATAACAGAAACATTTCTATGAAAGTATATTAAAATGAAAAAAGAATATAGATAGATTTCTATGAGTCGTCCTGTTTATTATTGTTTATTAAAAAAAAAGGCCCAAACTTACAGCCATTGAATTATAAGTGGTTTGCCATACTTATAGGTAAATGTGCACTGAACAGATACCATAATAATTAAAATTAAATTCAAATTTTGATATATCTTTTAATTTAAACTCGGAAAAAAACAACAAAAACAATTGGGACGCTGAAAACGTACACAGTAAAACAATACGTTTTATTTTTGCGTTGATTATTTATTTGTAACGCAAATTAAAAAAACATATTTTCGGGGTCATTTATTTATGTTGGTAGTGTAGAAGAAAATGTATGAATGTTTTTTAAGAAAGGTGTATTAAAAAATGGAGAACAAATTAAAAAAAATGAAGGTGGTGAGTAAATCGCCGTTGTGAAATGCTCTCATGGTTGTCAACGGGTTAAAGTAGATTTATTTGTAAGAAAATTGCGTTGAAATAACTCAAACGTAATACGGAAATGAACAACGTAAAAAAAATGCAAAAAGCAATAATAATTGTCTTTTTGGATAATTTAAACGCGAATAAAAAACAATTGGGACGCAGAAAACGTACACAGTAAAACAATACGTTTTATTTTCGCGTTGATTATTTGTTTATGTACGCATACACAACCGGAAGTCGTAAACCGGATGTTGGGTTACAACACCCATTACAAGGTCATTTGAGTTTAATAATTATATAGATATATAAAACAGAAAGAAAATTAAACTGTAAGTTGCAATTTACAATCAAATTTTATTGTTCGACTGAATACTCTAAAAAACAATTTACAAAGTCCTTATTCCGCGGAGTTTCAAAGAATGCTATTCTTGTTATTCTTCTCATCAGAGGACAGACAGAAATCAGCACATTATCTTTGAAACTCCACGGAATAAGGCCTTTATAAATTGTTTTTCGGAGTATCAAATTTACAGTTTTAATTTTCTTTCTCTTATAATAAGCTCTACTCTCAATTGTATATTGAGCCTTTTAAGTCGGTTGGGATTAAATTATCTATACATAAATACTGATATTTATATTAGATCGAAGTTTACCATTGCGTATATCAGGTAAACACTACACCCTTTTCATTTTCTTATATATATATATATATATATATATATATATATATATATATATATATATATATATATATATATATATATATATATCAACAAATAAGTGAAATTATCTGTGTGACTGTGTGTGTAAATTTTCCTTCCAATTACTCTGTCATTTTCGGTCTGCAGACTAGAAATTTGACATAAGGGATATTGAGATTCGGGAAAATCTTTTAATCGGTTTTCGGCCAGAAATTTGGCTGTCAAGGGGTCAAAGTTTAACGATTTGACCTTTGAAAACTTTACCAAACTTCTCCGTCAATTTTGGGTCTAAACATTTGAAATTTTAAATGTAGGTTACTTGGACATCGATCAAACTTTATAATTTGCCCAAAAAATAAATATTAAGGGGTAAGAATTGGTGTCAAAGTTAAAAAAAAATTGACGCTGGGGTCTCTACCAAATTACTCAGCCAATTTCTGGTAAAAATATTTGAAATTTTACATAAAGGGTATTCAGACATGTAGCAAGCTTTTTAATCCGTTTAGGAGGCGAAAATTGGCTGCCAAAATGTCAAAGTTGAAAGAGTTGAAACTCCTCCGCCAATTTTAGGTATTAAAATTTTAGATGTAGGTTACCTGGACATGAGTCAAACGTTTTAATATATATATATGCATATGCACATAAAGTTATGAACAGTACATAGGGCCCAAGCAAAGCCGGGCTGAACTGGTAGTATATATATATATATATATATATATATATATATATATATATATATATATATATATATATTCAAAGGGATGTAGTGTTTACCTGATATACGCAATGTTAAATTTCAATGTAATATAAATAACAGTATTTATATATAGATAATTTAATCCAACCTGAATAAAAAAGCTAAATACGCAATAGAGAGTATAATTTACTATAAGAATATATATATATATATATATATATATATATATATATATATATATATATATATATATAAAACGTCCGGCTTTCAACTTGATGGTTGTTAGTTTGAACTCTGGTTTGGAATTGGTGATAGTCCTGCCACACTGAAGAGCTGTGGTACAGTGAAACAGTCTGGAAGTAAATGACTATATAAGTCTCCTGTCTTAAGTAGAGCATTGTCTTAAATAAAAGTTATCAATAAACACGTATTTCTAACTACCAACCGTCATCAAATTAGCATGGCTAGACTTTTTAAGCAAGGATCGAACTGTAATATATATATATATATATATATATATATATTGCGACATTGAGGAGGGCACTGTAGTAGCACGGGTTTCAGGGATACCGATCAAGGAAGACTCCTCTTCTTTCCAAGAAACATGTTAAAGCCCGCTTAGAGTTTGCACAGGAGTTTACTGACAAGGATTCAACTTTTTGGGGTTCAGTTTTATGGTCAGATGAGACTAAAATTGAAATTTTGGGCAGCAGAAATGTGTCGTTTGTGTGGCGGAAGAAAGGAGAAGCCTGCAACCCAAAGAATACAGTCCCTACGGTGAAGTATGGTGGAGGAAACCAATTGTACTGGAAAACTTGTTACTGTGGATGGCATCATGAGGCAAGATCAATACATTAAAATTTTGACTGAAAATCTGAAACCTTCTGCAGAAGCTCTTAGTCTTGGAACCAACTGGATCTTCCAACTGGACAATGATCCAAAACATACGGCGAAATCGGTGAAGAAATGGCTTTTGCATAATGAAATAAACGTCCTGAAGTGGCCAAGTCAAAATCTGGACTTGAATCCAATGGAAAACTTATGGGCTGTGGTGAAGGCGAACGTGAAAAGAAGGAAACCAAGGAACTTGGGGGAATTAGAATATATCGCCAAGGAAGAATGGTTTAATATTCCTGTTGATGTGTGTAGGTATTTAGAAAATGTCTGGAAGCTGTTATTAAAAACAAAGGCTTTGCAAGTGGCTATTGATAAAGGGTACCAATAAATTTGAATTTGTCTGTTTTTTGTTATCATTAATAATATTTTTTTTGAATATTTTGTAATAAACTAAAAGTGTTTCAGGAGATTTGTAGATGGTTGATATAAATGTTCATCAACACTTTAATAAAAATAATTAGTGAAAAAATGTTTTTTTTTTCTCCAAAAGACGTAAAAATTGAAAGGGTGCCAATAATTTCGGCATTAACTGTATAATATTTACATATATATCCTTTGTTGTGCATATATATATATATATATATATATATATATATATATATATATATATATATATATATATATATATATATATATCATGTCTTGTGACACTTAAAATTAAAAAAAAAATTGATCAAAAGCTCACCAATTGTTTGCACTCATCCATTTCCCACGGGCCACGCGCCAACATTATCTTGAAATGCTTATCAAGGTCGATTATATCTTCGTTTATAGAAACGGATATCAGAAATTACTGTTGCGTTCAACAAGTTGAGGATTTGCTCTTGTTTACAATGAAAACGATTTGTACTGAAAACTTTTAAAAAGACAGCTCTGTGGACGGTTTATCCCAAATCGGTAGAACATAAGATGAGAGAGAGAGAGAGAGAGAGAGAGAGAGAGAGAGAGAGAGAGAGAGAGAGAGAGAGAGGGAGAGAAAGGGTAACACATTTATTATTACTAGATGAACTGCGTGGAAATACCATAGTGCTTTCTACATCGATCTGTATAATTTACCACCAAAACCATCACCATCACCAATAATAATAATAATAATAATAATAATAATAATAATAATAATAATAATAATAAGAAGAAGAAGAAGAAGAAGAAGAAGAAGAAGAAGAAGAAAAAGAAGAAAAGAAAGGTGGAGTAAAGAAGGACTGTGACAGCTCGATCAGAAGACAAGGAAACACATGACCATGCATAATGGACGATGCTGACCGACTCTACATGAAAAGAAAAGAAGGCATGAAAGGACAAGACTGTGTGAATAAGACAAAAAAGAATTAAAAAATACATCACGCAAAATACGGAAAGGATAATCATGGCAGCGAGAGACCCGAAAAAAAAAATCGAGATAACAGAAAACAGAAAGACAACGGATAAGACGAGAAAAGAAAAATGGAAAGAGAAACAACTACATCGAAGATTCATAAGGGTGGACAAAAGATGAAAATAAAGAAAACACTTGGACATGTTTGCGAAAAAGATAACACAATAAGAACCAACCATATCAAAGCAAAGATTGACAAAACACGAGAAAACAGCAAATGCATACTCTGTGGGCAAAGAAACGAGACGATAAACCATATAATGAGTGAATACAGCGAATAGCCGTGAATGCAGTGAATGCAGCCTAAAATGAATACAAGAACAGCCACGACCAAGTGGGAAGCGTAGTGCACTGGGAATTATGCAAACAGCTGCACATCGAACGCACAGACAAGTGGTACAAACATAAGCCAGCAACAGTACTTGAAAACGAAAATCACAAAGTCCTATGAGTCATGGACATACAAACTGATAAACCCATTCAAGCAAGAAGACCGGATGTCGTAATAATTAACAAGAAAGAAAAGTCATGCCAAATATTAGACTTTGCTGTTCCAGTTGACCACAGGGTGAATATCAAAGAAAAGGAGAAACGGAGAAAATACACAGACCTAGCGAGAGAGCTGAAAGGGATACGGAAGATGAAGAAAATCAAAATAATACCTATAATAGTAGGAGCACTAGGAACAATCCAGAAAAACTTTGAAAACAAACAGAATGGGAGAAATTGGAATTAAAGGAATGACTGAAAAAATACAACGAACAACAATCATGAAAACAGCTGAAATATTAAGAAAAACTCTTGAATGTGGAAATTAACAGACAGTAACAACAAGTGTCGACCAGACAAACTGTTGCAAAGTCAAAACATGAAACACTACATTAAACCAAGAACACTGAAACCGCATATCTATAAGTTCTCTAACCCAACCCTACCCCCATTGCCGTATCACTGCCCCTCCCCCCAAAAAAGAGCGAGACCAAATAACCAAGTAGAGACAAGGAGGAAGGAAAGACCGATGAGCTGGCCAGACCTCAGCCAAATAAGTGCGACGAGAACTGGGACCTTGGGAAGGCTTAGTGCCACTCAAATCCCAGCAAAGACCAACAGCGAAATCCACCAACCAACGAGAAATCAATGGCAAGCAGCTGTTGCAATAATGCAAATTTATTTGCAAATGTTATCGAAAGAGGTGAAGAGTACTAGAAACCTGGGGAGACTTGTTGTCACTCAGCTTCGAGGGAACACCACCGGCTGTTTTCAGGGAAAATCTCTGAAGACCTGTGTGAAATCTCCTTGTGAACTAATAATAATAATAATAATAATAATAATAATAATAATAATAATAATAATAATAATAATAAGAAGAAGAAGAAGAAAGAAGACCAATCCTTTGTTATATATATATATATATATATATATATATATATATATATATATATATATATCATGTCTTGTGACACTTAAAATTTTTTAAAAAATTGATCAAAAGCTCACCAATTGTTTGCACTCATCCATTTCCCACGGGCCACGCGCCAACATTATCTTGAAATGCTTATCAAGGTCGATTATATCTTCGTTTATAGAAACGGATATCAGAAATTACTGTTGCGTTCAACAAGTTGAGGATTTGCTCTTGTTTACGATGAAAACGATTTGTATTGAAAACTTTTAAAAAGACGGCCCTGTGGGCGGTTTATCCCAAATCGTTAGAACATAAGATGATTAATATACGAAACTGTAGAAGAGAAATAGCAAATAACTGTATTCACAAAATAAAATTTACTCTAGGATAGCGATACAGCAAAAACAATAGAAAATAAACAAATAAATAAATTAAATAAACATGAATATACATAAACGATCACACATATATGTATGTATATATATATATATATATATATATATATATGTGCATATATGTATGTACACATATATATTTATATATAAACTAACAAAAAAACACTAACCTAGTTTTAAAACAGATCCTTTGTCCGATAAAATGCATGCCCATTGGCTGATAGGAAGGTGCGCGGTGGATACTAGAAAGCTGATTGGCTAACTAAAATTTCAATAAGAGAGGAGCATATAAAAACGATAAACAACAACAGAATTCGCGCATAAGCCTGAGGAGTCCTAGAGTGGATGAAACGCCGAATATTCAGTGTAGCTTAATCGCCATATATATTTTATAAATTACTATATATATATATATATATATATATATATATATATATATATATATATATATACGAGATGCCTTAAATAAGTTTGCAGACTTTTTCGTATGGACACTTATATTGATAGTTCACGCATGAGTCCCCTTCGAAGTAATCTTTGACTGCAATGCACTCGTACCATTCCAACAGCTTCTAGAGGGCTCCATAGAAGTCCTCTTGTGTGAGCATGTCAATGACTCTCGTCTCAGCCTCTTTCATCTCCTCAATTGTCTCATAACAACAACTTCTAAGGTTTTCCTTGAGCTTAGGGAGTAACCAAAAGTCACAGGGAGCAAAATTTGGACTATAGGGATTGTGAGGAACTACCTTGATGCCCATCTTGGCCAAATTGTCTGTGAGCATCCTTGAGACAAACCTCACAGAAATCTTTCGCATCTTCAGTTCTTCGTGAATAATTGTGTGTACAGTTATTGTCTACATACACACGACGGTCCTTATCCATGAAATTCTTTATTTGGCCAATCAACTCTGGTTTTCATATTTCCTTACTCCTCCCACATTTCTCATCCCTCACAGATTCCCTGACTTTCTTGAATCTCTAAGCCACTCAAAAACTGATGCTCGATTCATGCAATATGGTCCAAAAGCAATCGGAAACATTCCATACGTTTCTGCGGCATTTTTTCCAAAAAAAACAAAATTTTATTGCATATCATTCTTCTAAAGTATCCTCGCATCCAGATTGCGTTTTTGCAATTCACGAGCTGTGACGTTCAAGCTTTAATAGAGTGTATTCCAATTCCTGATGTAGTTGTTCATTCGAACCTGAAATCATAAAAATTGATAAATCTCATAAATTCACCAGAATGCATTTCCATTTTTTCGTAAACATACCAGCTATTAAAATTTTTTCTTAATAGTTGAATATTATTTTATAATAATCAAGTAAATTTAAGAAAAAAATAATTCAATATTTTTTTAAAAACAAATATACGTGTTTATTCCAAAGTTGACTTAAAAAGAGATTAAACAAGAATGCATTCATTAAAGTATTCTATTTGAAAGCGGTGAATAAAAAAAAAGTATGTTATTAAATATTTGACCTCAGTGAAAAGGTAGCAGAAGAAGTAGCTGAAAATAAGAGAGGAAAAACTCCTCCGCCTTTTTTAAATTTATGACTGAAACATAATATATTGAGCCGTATTAATAAGATAAGAAATCAGTGAAATCGCCCATTTTTCAGTCAAATCGATTGATTGCCAACTTTGATAGGAGACCCACCGTGGTGCACCGAGAGGAAGCTTCGTGTGCCTCTCTGCAGTGGCTTATTCCACAATACGTTGTAGTCCACATAGCACTGTAGAGAACCTACTGTTGATTTTATAAAAATATTTTATATCTAATGGCTCGCATTAAAGTTTAAAATGCAAAAGTCAAGTATCATGCTTCAAATATACATTTCAAACGCGCCCCTGTCATATCAAAGAACCGAGTACACTTTATTTGAATGCCCTGAACTCCAGCAGTACTAGGGATATGTCAATGGGGTGACAGCTCATATCGACCCCAAGCATCCTGACCCACTAAATGTTTCTTACGTTCGACAACGTTGGCCCGCTGTGTGTGTGTGTGTGTGTGTGAGAGAGAGAGAGAGAGAGAGAGAGAGAGAGAGAGAGAGAGAGAGAGAGAGAGAGATGGGTGGTGTTTCTCGTAATCTTTGCTGTATGGGCGTCGCGCTTGAGAGTTGACTAGGCAATTGAATCTTTTGCTGATCAGAATCTGATCGTGTTCTTTAAGCATCAGCTGAAGGTCAATATCAGATGTGATAAAAAAGATGACATTTCCTGGAGTTTGAAAAACGGTGGATAAGAATAGCAAGTTTGTGTGCTAAAAGAGGAGTTAAGTACGAGTAGCGTTGTCTGCCTAAGCATGGCACATACGGTTCTAGGTCCTATCGGAACCCAGCCCATTGGGCAAGTTTTTAAGCTTCTACATTCTTAACTAGTAGATTAAAGGAATTCCCACCTCCTCGGTAATAGAAAGCCTCCAAGATTCCCACTCCCTACTTTTATTTATGTTCGTATGTCGTCTTTATCTCCAATGTGCACTCATCTTGGAAGGACTCCACCCACTCTCCCCTCTTTTTCTTTTATCCCACACTTAGATCCCACTCTCACTTAGAGATTGACCTGCTTGTTTTCGATAAACGGAAAACAGGGGTAGTCTATTATTTACACACACACACACACACACACACACACACATAATATATGCATATTTGAAATTGGTATATTTAGGCAGTATTTTTTCATTTAAGCAAACATTATTAAATGCAACGGAGACACTTTGCTTTATGATTCTTTTTTTTTTTTTTTTTTTTTAATTTTTCGATTTTCCGTATAATCTTTTTTGTATCAAAGTCAAAAATATTAATAAAAGTTCCATAACTGTTGCTGTCACGAGCGCTTTCGATTCGTCCACGAATCATCTTCAGGTGTTGAAGTAAAAGTGCGAAGGAGCGAAAATGAGAATTAAAAGTGAAAACTAAAATATACAGTAAACGACGTTAAGCGACGATAAGTTAAAATATATAGAGTTGATGAAAGTCGTTCAAAAAAAATTTAAAAAATGCTGCCAAGGAACTACGTATGATAGATCCACGGTATAGAAAGTTTAACATTTCTTTTGGAGAATCAGTAGATGCGAGTGCTCGTAATTAGAAGTGATGTTAATAAATTGTTAATCGACCTATATTTTTGAACCCTTCGCACTTTTACTTCAACACCTGGTAATGATTCGTGGACGAATCGAAAGCGCTCGTGACAGCAACAATTATGGAACTTTTATTAATATTTTTGACTTTGATACAAAAAAGATTATACGGAAAATCGAAAAATTAAAAAAAAAAAAGAAAGAATCATAAAGCACAGTGTCTTCGTTGCATTTAATAATATTTACCTGAATATATATATATATATATATATATATATATATATATATATATATATATATATATATATATATATATATATATATATATGTATATATGTGTGTGTGTGTGTGTGTGTGTGTATACTATCTGTGACTCGTTGGGTCAGAATATGTTATAGCTAGTAATGGAATAATGAGTATACAATAAAAGTGAGTATACAGAATTTATGTATAAAAGTGCAAGTGAGTATACAGAATTAATATATAAACGCACATAAACTGAATGCACACGCGCGCGAAAACAAACGTGGCGATCAGTGAAAACAATACGCAATTTCGCGCGCGTTCAAAAAAATTGAATGCATGCGTGCACGAAAACAAACAAGGAGACCAGCGAAAACAATACGGAATACTTTTGATAATAAAAGTCTAACATCATTGCCCTTAGATTAAATGAAAAATTCTTTATAGAAGAGGGGTGTAATTCATTGAAAAAAAAAAATTGAAAAAAAAACAAAAAAAAAAAAACGGAAAGAAAAAAAAGGAGGAAGTGTGCGTTGTACAGGTCTACTCTATTTTTTATGTGTGTTAACAGCCTTAAAAATAGTAAATAATAATTAACTGATTAAATAATATTTAATAGAGAGACCTTTTCAAAGCAAACCTTAAAAAAAACATGGACAGTTCCCATATACGTTTTGAAATATTTCTACAAATTTTTTAAATGTTTGAAACTTATGACCCTACCCCACCTCATTTCCAATTTTTGCTTCCACCCTGCCATCAAACTTGAAAAAAATTCTAACGATTACATGTCTCGCCACGTCGTCAAGAATTGGGTTCTCATTTTACATTTAATTTATATAGGAAAGTAATCCCCACGCTAAAATGTTAAATTTTAATTATTAAAACAAAAACCTTCTTTTATATTATCTTTGAAGACCATTGAAACGTATTCACAAAAAAAAAAAAAAAAATAGATTTTGATTTCTTTTTAGGAGATAAACTACACTGGTCGTCGTGGTCGTAGAAAAACCCGAATATTTTTTTTTAAATATGTAAATTGATTTTTTTTTTTTTGCATGAGAAAAACATATTTGCCTTGTTTTTGTTTGAAGACAATTCCAACTTGCCATGAAAAAATACAAATACAATAATCGTAAATAAATAACTTTGGACATGAAAAACATAGTTTTTGAAATCAAGTTCTAGTTTTAATCACGCACAACTTTGATAAAGAAAATATTTTTAAAAAATATGTAGGCACACAAGAACAATCGGCACTCCTTACAATTTTTTCCTTTTCGTCTATTTTCAACTATTTCTGTGGATTATTGGACACTAAGCTACAAAATTATAAAAAAAAAAAATGAAAAAGAAATCAATATTTAAAAAGTTTGCAAGGGGTCCAGTTTCACATACAACGTTCTAGTAGATCGATCCCCCATTTTCCGAACCAATTTACAACCCGATTTTACGTTTGCTCCTTCAGTGTCCCACCCTTCATTATTATTATTATTATTATTATTAATATTATTATTATTATTATTTTTATTATTATTATTATTATTATTATTATTATTATTTTGTTTTCTTTTTTCATTTTGAGAAAAGTTCGGTCTGCCCCCATTGTTTTTTTTTTCATTTAGTCTAACCGATGGTCCTTAAAGAGTAAAATAAAAAATGTTTAAAATAAAAAGTGGTTTGAGATTGTATTGTCTTTTATTGTCTTGAGAAAACAATTTTTTAAGTGATGAATAAAAAAATACACAGGAAGCCTCCAGAGCACTACTGCAAGCACTAATAAAAATTAAGGAATCCCCACTAAAAGCACTAATAAAATCAAGTTTATACTCCCCCACACTCCTTGAAGAGAAAATATTTTTAAGTAACGTCTGAAAAAAAAAATCATCAGAATCCACAGGAGTGCTACTAAAAGCAGTAAATATGGTTATAATAATGATGATAGTTATATATTGTATATTTTTATTTAAATCAGTTTTTTACTTAACTCAACGGGGTTAAGTTACATGTATTTGTAAGGAAAACACGTTAAAATAAGTTTAAACAAAAAATATAGTTGACCTTGTGTATGCTTCGAATAGCAGCAGACTTAAGACAAGGTGAGCATGAAATAGGTTAGCAGATGAATTTTTTGAAACCGGAAATCACAAACCAGATGGATTTTTAAAACGCCCAAGCAAGCAAGCAATCAAGTTTATATATATATATATATATATATATATATATATATATATATATATATATATATATATATATATATATATATATATATATATAATAACAACATCACTCAATAGGTCCTGAGCATAACTAATGTAGGAATATATAATTATAATAACATCGCTCAATAGGTCCTGAACTAATACAGTAACAACTTATAGGTAAAATCCGACTTCATTCATCAGCATAGCCTCCTTTTAAGATGATACTCGGATTCTAATGTTTCTCTGGCAATGCCATATCTTCTTTTGAACGATTTTTTTAAAGATCTCAAAATATTCTCCAGTTTTCGAAATCACTTCTCCATTGGCGCCAAATCTCTTTGCATGGAGCATTCTTTTGAGTTGTGCTAAGAACCAGTAGTCGCTAAACGACAGATTTAGAGTATACAGTAGGTGCGCAACCAATTTGAAGTACAATTCATATAGATTTGTCATCATGAGTCACTTAGAAGCCATAAACATATTTTTGTACACACCCCTATCGTATAAAATCGTCATTTTCTACTATCCAATTTTCATAACTTCGGAACAAAACGTAATATAAGTATTACTCGTACTAAGTGGAAAACTGGGCGCTGGTTTCACTTTCAGTAAATGTATAAACTTGTAAATTCAGAGAGAGTAGAAAGTGGATCGTCAATTTACTTTCCGCATCTTCGTAACTCTCGCTTCTCTTATTTTGTTCTTTAGTCTTCAAATTCCATGAGCGATCAGAGTTGGAGAGAGCACTATTGTTTTCCATCCAGTTAACACTTATCGTTGATTAGCTTTTGACCCGAAAGTAATATTTTTAGCCGCTTACATCAAATAGCTTCAAGCCTTGTGCGAAGCAAATTCCTTAGAAAATGGACCAACATGGTTTAATAATTTGAAAAAAAAATATTAAATTCAAAATAAATAATTCTAAAGGTACTATGCGTTCTGTCTTGAATCGTTAGAGGAAGAGAAATCTTTCTAGAATGAGGCAAGTTATATTTACGTGCCCAATTTGGAGGAGCTGAATTGACTTTACATTAAAAACATACAATGCGCATCAGTATGCCTCCGCGGACTAATAGGAACAAAGCTATGAAATGCTATTTGCAAAAAAAAAAAAAAACTAAAAATCTAGAGAAGTTTGCTGAATAAGAGCAGGTGCCCCTCCTTCGGTTATCGCTGGACGAGATTGCCAAAGCGCGTGCCCCGTGGGAAAAAGGTAAGTGCGTTACATATGTCTATGTAAGCTTCTGTTTGCCGACGTCTTGTTTTTGTTTTGTTTTGTTTTGTTTTTTGGTAATCTCAGCTACGGAACAAACTCTCAACCTCTTGAGCAGAAAGTTGATAAACACCCTCGAAATCTTCTAGTGTTAGCTTTGCCTACGATAGCTTATCAGGGGAAATAATAATAATAATAATAATAATAATAATAATAATAATAATAAGAAGAAGAAGAAGAAGAAGAAGAAGAAGAAGAGGGAAAGGAAGAGGAAGATATACAATTGACTGGTAATCAACGAAGAATATCAGACGACAATTGTTTGTTTTATTGTATATTTGCATGGCAAGTATTCGTTTTGTTTTAAACAATTATCATAAACATGTCAACCGCAGAGAATATACAATCGAATACACTTGAAAAAAGTTGGGAGATTGCATCGGCCGAAATGTTGCAAGAATAACACCCCAAATCAAAATAGACGCCTGAATAGCCCAAATGATTAAATCAAATTATGATCAAATTATACATCCTTATCATTCCGAAATAGAAAAAGGATTTGTATAAACGTATCTTTTGAAAAGTTTTCTTAGCTCGGGTGCCATTCTTTAACATTGGGTAATGCTAAGGACATTTTTCTTTAAGTAAACAATTTGTAGACAAGAATTGGTAGAAAATAATTTGAAGAAAACAATTTGCAGAAAATAATATACATATATATATATATATATATATATATATATATATATATATATATATATATATATGCATATATCTATGTATATATATATGTATATATATATATGTACATATATATATATGTATATATATATGTATATATATGTATATATATGTATATATATACATGTATATATATGTATATAATGAATATTTATGTATGTATGTATATATATATATATATATATATATATATATATATATATATATATATATATATATATATATATATATATATATATGGTCAGGTCGTCATATGCTACTGGTACCATGTAACCCAATACTACCTGCCTCATGGTCGGGTCACCGGCGACTAAACTGATTCCCCCACCAGACTTGTTTGGTGAGGAGGGTGGCTAGTCTCTCTGAAGGATTAAAAACAAGACCTTCCAAAGGGCGAATGAACCCTCTTTCGAGGTCAACGGCCAACTAGCACCGTGTGTGTTTGTGTGTATATATGTTTGTGTTGGGGTGGAGAGGGATCCCGTAAGTCGTGGTAAAGGCAACCTTTCTAGGAGAAGCAAATCTCTGATTTAAAAACCATAAAGCGGGAGACCAGTACCCGCATTAAGCTAGTCTGCAGTTTAACTTGTTGCTGACTATCTTGCTCTTGCTTTCAAAGGTCAAATCGTTGACAGCCAATTTTCTGGCCGAAAACCGATTAAAAAGATTTTCCCAAATTTCATTACTCCTAATGTCAAATCTCGAATCTATAGACTGAAAATTGACAGAGTAATTTGTTAGGAAAACACACAGACAGACACACCCAGAGACAATTTCACTTATATATATATATATATATATATATATATATATATATATATATATATATATATATATATATATATATATATATATACCTACTTCACATAGGTATATTCATATATATATATATATATATAAAAAAAAGGAGGGAAAAGATCTACCTTAAACAACTAACCTAGTTCTAAAACAGATTCTTTATTCGATAAAATGCATGGCCATTGGCTGATCGGAGGGGGTGCGGTGGATACTAAAAAGCTGATTGGCTAACTAGAAATCCTCAACATATATAAAAACAAGAAGCAACCACAAAATTCACGCATAAGCCTGACGAATCCTACAGTGGATGAAACGCAGAATATTCAGTGTAGCTTAGTCGCCATATATATTTTATAAATTACTATATATATATATATATATATATATATATATATATATATATATATATATATATTTATATATATATATATATATATATATTGATTTTTTTTATATAAGATTCGTTAGTTTGCAATATTTTCTCCGTTTTATTATTTGAAATAGTTATGCGAAAACGGAATTTAGAAAAACAACCAGAACATTATTATGCAACAGTCAACTGCAGTTATATGCTTGATTCGGAAATACGATATTTTCAGATGGTACATATTTTTTGCTTGCACCGGTTAAGTTTTCTTCAGAAATATTGCAATGAAAATGAACGGTCACTAGTATTTTAACTGTACAGAGCATGTACGTATTACGTTAATTTATGCTTAGCTCCCCTCCCTTCCTTATGAAATGGTAAGCATGTACACACACGAAACTACTTTATAAAAAGCCGTGGTTAATTTCTTATTAAGTCAAGTAAATTCGTTCGAATCTTTAACTTAATTTTTGCTTTTTAGCTCAGTTAACCCCTTCATTCCCATCCTCTTCGTCAATAACATATAAAATAGAAGTTTCGATTAACAACCAAAGCCATCGTTGAAATGTCTTGCTCCCCGTTGCCTGAGGTATGATTTTGGTTCTGTATAATCTCTATATGTCTAAGAGGTCCACGCTAGGTACCCCCTCCCCTCGAGTAATTCCGATGGGACTGTCTAAGAATTTTTTGCAAGGCAGAGTGCGCTTCTTCTAGAGCACCGGCTATTGAAACACCACTTCTTGACCCTTGCGTCACATCATCGCGCTGTGGGAGGGAAATAAAAATCGATTCTTTTCACGGAGGTTGGGTTGGATAAGAACACTTAAATCCACTTTTACAAGCTGGTCGATGTATTAGTGATTTTAGTTAAGTGTCATCGGAAGTTTTAAGGGTAAAGTTTAAGATCGAATTGATTTATTGGTTTTGAAAGGGCAGACGTGAAGTGAGAAAGGCATCGTTAAAAGAAACGGAAGGGAGAAAGGGAGAAATTGGGAGAAGAACGAAGAGAAGAAATTGCTTTTGATTTAAAAAAAAAAGAAAAAAGAAAATGAAGAAGATTTGTTGGTATTGGATTAAGTTTTATTGTAGATTTAAAGAATCGATTAATTTTTAGTTTTTAAAGGGACCATCTGTGGGAAAGCGGTGATCAATGAAAGGAGGGCAGAAAGAAAGAAAGAAAGAAAGAAAGAAAAGAGAGACAAGGAAAAGGTAAATAGAAATCTGTCTTGAATAATAAAAAATAAAGAAAAAGAAAGAAAAAGAAAGAAAAAAGAAAGAAAAAAGTAGGAAGAAACGAAAAAAGAAAAAAAAAACGAAGTAATGAAAATGAAAGCAATACGATGAAAGAAAGAAAGGTGGAAGGTTGAAAAGGCAGGCTAAGAAAATTAGAAAAGAAAAAAACCGTAGCGAATAGGAAGGATAAAAGAGAGATAGATAGATAGATAGATAGATAGATAGATAGATAGATAGAGAGAGAGAGAGAGAGAGAGAGAGAGCGCAAGGATAATAAAATAAAAATAAATAAAAAGAGAGAAAGCGCACGCGCGAGAGAAAGAGACTGTTGATGGAAGAATAATACATGAATAAATAAATAAAGGAAGGCCAAAAAGAGAGAGAGAGAGAGAGAGAAAAAGAGAGAGAGAGAGAGATAATAGTTGAAAGAGGAAGGGGAGATAAGGAAAAAAGAAAGAGAGAAACTTCTGCGAATGAAAAGGAAGAAAAAGAAGAATAAAAGAAAATAGAAAACAGAGAGTGAGACTATTAATGAAAGAAAAATAAATAAAGGATACAACTGAAAGTGCGCGCGAGAAGGAGAGAGAGAGAGAGAGAGAGAGAGAGAGAGAGAGAGAAAGAGAGAGAGATAAAGAATAAAAATAAAAAGAAAGAAATGACTGAAGATACAAAAATAAAGAGAGAAAAGAAGACAGAAAGAAAAAAATGGAAGAAAGAAGGTGAAGAAAAAAAGAAAGAGAGAATCGATGTCAATTAACAAGAAGAAGAAGAAAAAAGAAGAGGGAGAGGGAGGGGGCACAGAAAGGAAAAGAAAGAAAGAAGGAAAAAAAATTCAAAACGATGATCATCATCCGTCGAACGTCGATGCACGGTTGTTTGTCGTGTTGTTGTCGCCGGGATCTGACAAGATAGACAAATGTCCGGATTGCGACTCTGTGCATTAGCTCAGCAAACAGTAACATGAACCGCTGCTCGCGACTTTCCGTCACTGCTCGGACTTATCCGGGACGATGTTTGTGGCAACGATAAACAAAAGACGAAGACGAGGGTAAGTGACAGTGGGTGGGCCGTTGTAAGTACTTCGAAAAACGTTAATAGAGAGGAAAGTGAAAAATGGTCGCGTATGGCGGTCAAGTTAACGTCGGACGCTCGATGATGACTGACTGTCGGATTAAAGGGACCCTTCAACACGACGTCATCAATTATTCCGAATATCGATCTGGGCCTTTTTGACTTTTTTTTTCATTTTCCATTCGCTGCAGCTGAACATTTCCCAAAGATATCCCCTGACCGCGCACAATGGCGGCGTGAGACACAAAGGGACCGAACGTGAATGGTCCACTATGCCGGGAAACAAATGAATGAAAGAAAAGAGATACTGAAGGAAAAAAAAAAAAAAAAAAAAAAAGCAATAAAAGGGGGGAAAAACGTGAGAAATATTGAAACAATGGAAATCAGAGAAGTTGGAGGCGGAAAAGGGGAAAGTCTTTACATACGCCATCTTTAGTTTTGCTAGACAACGCAGTTATGGCTAATTAAGGCGCCACCAGTTCGACGGAATTTGTTCAAGAAAAGTACGAGGAAAGAAAAGTCTTATGACTTTGGATCATCGCAGGAACACAACTGGATTAAACTGGATTAACTGACCAACTTTTGCGGGGAAGAAAGGCATTGTTTTTCTTTTGAGATGACGTTTTTAGAACTCAAGTACCCCCCCCCCAAAAAAAAAGCATTCGTTATTCGAGGTGTTTGTTCTATCGCCCACACTCACAGTCGCGATCTTCTGCACTTTACATAGCTCCTCTGCAACCAACACCGTTTATAGAGCTTGGAAACAAAGACGTGTCGGTTTCAAGTTCGATTTCAGTTAGCTATTTACTAAAATCGAATCTAGAATATTTTATGAGTGTTGGGACGATTAATCAGAATCCAAATCAGGGATCGGAAAAATCGAAACTTTTGCGGGTATCGGAATCGGAAAATTCTGTGTCTATCTTCCGATGCTTCTCCCCCTAAAAAAACGATTCTTTTAACTGTTTCATTTTGGTCATTGTTTAAAACCTAATTTTCCATTTACTGTTACTAATGATAAAATAAATATTTATAGATTTTAATCTACCAGGAAAACTAAAATCTATGACCACCCCCCACAAGTGTATTTTTACATTTTTTGAAAACATACGAGCATTTCAGCCCGGCATTGGCCGGGTGTTTGGAGGTGTGTGTTGAGCAAAAAAAAAATAAATAAATAAATAAAATAAAATAAATAAATAAAATAAAATAAATAAAAAAAAAATAAATAAAAATAAATAAAAATAAATAAATAAAATTAAATAAATAAATAAATAAAAATGGTAGTAGGAAGGTAGGCTCGAACCCGTACTGCGAAGGAGGAAAAGAACGGGGGGAAAAACGTGATGTCTTTGTTGTTACGACCACCGTCAAACCGAAAGTGACGTAGATTTAAATTAAGGCTAGACAATCAAAAAGAGGGGATGACTTTCGAAAATATCGTCGAAAAAAGCGACCCTTCGCTGTAGAAAAGTGGCTAGTTGAGGGTGAAGAAATTAATGTTTTTAGCCAATATTTCGGTATTTGTCGTCTGAAGGGTCGAGCTTCAAAACGATACTGATCTTGTGAAAATCCGTTGCCTCTGTCGAAAGTTTTAGGCGGACATGTGAACATACATACATACATACATACATACATACATACATACATTTATATATTGGTAGCTCAAATTTTAGACTCAAACCAATTAAAAAGCTTGCCCTATCTCTGAATACCCTTTATGTAAAATTTTAAATATTTAGACCAGAAATTGTCTTTAGTAATTTGGTAGAGACCGCAGAGGTCAATTTTTTAAAACTTTGACCCCTATTATGACCCCTTAAGATTTGTTGTTTTGGAGTCAAATCAAGTTATTAAGTTAGATCCATGTCTAAGGAACCTATATCTAAAATTTCAATTGTTTTTACCCAAAATGGGCGGAGGAATTTGGTAGAGTTCTCAAAGGTCAAATCGTTGAACTTTTACCCGTTAACAGCCAAATTTCTGGCCGAAAACGGATTACAAAGATTTTCCCAAATCTCAGTACCCTAGATATCAAATTTCGAGTCTGTAAACTAAAAATTGACAGAGTTATTGCGTAGGGAAATGTACACAGACAGACAGACACATGGACACACACACACAGACAGGCAGACAGACACTTTCATTTTTATAGATGCATAGATTTACATATTACGCGGATATTTATGCTAAATCGCCCCCCCCCCCCACACACACAAGAAAAACTCTATAGCTAAATATTTTAGGATTTAAAAAGATCCGGAATCGGTAATTGTATTGGAAATGTAAAATTTAAAACTGAACCGGTAATGGTATCGGAATCGGAAAAAAAATATTGGAATCATTCTATCACTATATTTTACAAGTTATATTAACTTTAGAAGTAAAAGTTATCATTGGCGACACAATTTATTCAAGGCGACGTCTCAATAAGAACTTGTTTACATTGTATTTGAAGACGACCATATTGTAGTCATCTGAAAAGCAGACTGGCGGTACAGAGTTCTACAGGCGTGTAGTTCTAGGAAAGAAGCTTTGTTCATGGAATTTTCATTTAGATTTAGGCACGGATAGAGAATGGAAAAAATTGTTGATAGTGGTTGTAGCTAGACGGGTGTTTGTTGTGAATGTTTTGCAAGGAGGGCATAGATTGAAGTTCAGTCGAGCACTCACCATGAAAATAATAATAGAGTAGAGAGATAGACGCGCAACGTCTCTTCTGTGAGGAAGAGGTTGCTATAATAATAAGAGGACATCAACTGTTTCTTCTTTTTTATGTTTGTCTTTGACAAATGTCTCATCTGCAAATGAAGGTGTATGTAAATCTAATTCTTTATTTAATATTGCTTTTCTACAATTGTGTGTGTGTGTGTGTGTGTGTATGTTATCTACGACGACTTACCGCACAACATGGCGACTCCCGTGTGCTAGAAAGATATACCCAAACACGTAGTTACAAAAAAAAAAAAGGAAAAAAAGAAAATTAAAAATGGTATATAAAATGTTAATTAGTTTTTTTTATCAAAACGTTCGTCTAACACTAACATCTCATTGAAATAAATATGCCTTTATTCGTTTACTAACAAAGTTATCCGGCGTTGCCTAGAGTAAAAGACCCGCCCCCCCCAAAAAAAACTTTCCTTTCCATCTCTTTACCCCTCTCTTTATCTATATATTTCTCTCTTTCTCCATCCTCGTTTACTTCCTCCTCCCCTTTTTTCTTCTCCATACGCCAATTTTTCTCTTTGGACATACATACACACAGACAACTCTCTTTTATATAGATTCCCTTAAAAATGAGTCGGCATAAGGGAATGACTCTGTGATAAAAAATCAGAGTTGTTCCCATTTACTTAGTACGTAAAATTGCTGGAAAACTGATCCCCATCCTGATCAAATCTCTGAGAGATTTAGCCAAAGAATAAATATATTATTTTTAAATTTAATATTATAATTCATCCGGGGAAGCAGTGATCATGCACATACCAACTTTGTAGTATTTGTTTTGCCGTTTTGGCCTTTTAGTCGGACATACATACATACATACATACATACATGGATAAATTACAATAGAAAAATGCGAGCATGAAAAATAATATGGTTAAGCTTAAACATGGAAAAGTAAATGTTAAGTTGTTAAAACTGGAAAAAAGAAGATATTCTAGTAAAAAATATAATAAATTTATAACTTAAAATATTGCAGCATTAAGAATTTAGGTACTTGTGCATTTAACGAACCAGACGTAACTCAGCATTTGCTCGGCTTTGTCCGGCGCATGACGTCAACAGCCGGATAAAACCGAGCATTGGCGATAAAATAAAAACAACGCTACAACAAAATAACTGTACAATGAAATTGTAAAATGTAGAAACATAAAAAATTAAACAAGTAAAAAGCAAAAACCTACCGTTCGTTTTTTTTTTATTATTATTTTTTGAAATTGTTTTCTGTTTTCAAAATAAATACATATAAAACAAGTTTTTTTTGTTAAATAATAGGAAACTTTTTTTTGTCTGAACTGTTTTTTTTGTTTTTTTTTTCAATTTTTAACGTAAAAAGACATTGTCTATGTCTTAAACACGTAAAAGTTAATATTTTTTTTGCAACTCTTTATGTCAAATGGGAAAAGCCTAAAAAAAGGGGCAATAAAAAGCATTTGGAGTGGGGGCAGGAACAAGGATTATTTGTACATTTTTTTCGCCAGAAACAAGGACTTTTTTTATTATTATTTATTAATGGAAGGAGGGTTTCGGCGTTCCTATTTGGTACAGTGACCAAGAAACCTTCCTTTTCGGCGGGGGGTCGTATCCACCGAAGACCCAGACCACCGGTGTCAGAAGTCTGCCGACGTTGTGTTTTCTGCGGTTAAAAACGGACTCGTCGATTTCTACCGTTATGGCCTGGGCCTCCAATCTGCCGGGGATTCCTGAGAAAATAATCCCTGCATATATCACGCAGGAAAAATTTCCAATCCACAATTGTGTGGCGAGAACGTAATCCACATTCGCGATGGAGATTTTTGTAGATGGCATCTCGAACGCCCATAAGTATATCATTTTTATTATACATGCGATGGTTAGTCGGGATTTTGAGAAGAAGGTCCCAATCCTAATGGAGGTCCATCGACATGTTACACTTCTACACCTCCAACCTTAAACGTCGGAAAGGCTTGTTCTCTTTCTCTTTGCAAGTACACAATCCTGGCCAAAATGTAAACACCTCTTCTCTTCTGCCAACAATTTCCGTTGCTGGCAAAAGTTTAGTGTAGCCTCTGGGGTCTGGAGCTGGTCCGCAAGGTTTGTAATATTCATTATTATTTCGTTAGTTATCTTTTTAAAACAAATTTTTTTAACCCTCTTCAAATAAGCGTTTCTTGAGTTGTGACACTCTTCCAATTGATAGCGAAATTCTCGTCTGCTTAATCGGCAACGCTCGGTTTTATCCGGCTGTTGACGTCATACGCCGGACAAAGCCGAGCAAATGCTGAGTTACGTCTGGTTCGTTAAATGCACAAGTACCAGACTTTATTATATAATGTTATATGTTTGAATTAAAAAAAAATCTTAATGGTGTAATATTTTAAGTTATAAATTTATTATATTTTTACTAAAATATCTTGTCTTTTTCTTTTCCAGTTTTAACAACTAGTCCTTTAGTTTTGCATGTTTAAGCTTGACCATATTACTTTTCATGTTCCCATTTTTCTATTGTACTCCATGATTTTTCCAGGCTTCCAATAAATTCACCTGTTCTTTGTTTAATTTCAGTCTTATTTTTTGATCCCATAAACACATATGTAATAACCATGTACGGCACTCGTCTGCTTTCAATAAAATACCCCCAATTATCTCCCTTTCATGCTTTCATTCTCGCTGTTTCACTTGTTACTTCTCTTTCCGTGACAGCAGTGAATTAGTTACAACAGTAGTCGCTGAAGCGATGTGGTTGCTATGGAAACCAATCATAAAAAACTTCACTCACCTCCTTACATACTTTTATGATTTTGAACACCAGAAAATTCATCAGAACTTTTGTTTTACTGAACGATATAGCTGAGAAGGTGATCTATAAACTGTAATAATTGTTTGAAATTTGGTAAAAAAAATGAGTGACCGGTGAAGCTTTAAAGCAGTCCTAAATGACCAAAACTGCCACTTAACCATATATTCAAATACGGTAGTGTTTGAATGATACATACATACATACATGATGATTGCAACGTCTTGTCAGACGAGTGCCACTCCCTCAGACATTTAAAATCCATGAGCCCAAATGCCTGAGGGAGTATCTATACAAATATGATGTTACAGAGTCTTAGCTTTGTACGACAGCTAAGTCTCTCTCTCGGTTCAAAATGTTGAGATCCAGCAACAAGCAAGAGCAAGATAGCCAGCAACAAATTAAACTGCAGACCAGCTTAATGCGGGTACTGGTCTCCCGCTTTATGGTTTTTTAAATCAGAGATTTGCTTCTCCTAGAAAGGTTGCCTTCACGCACACACACACACACACACACACACACACACACACACACACACACACACACACACACACACACACACACACACACACACACACACACACACACACACACACACACAAATATACACGGTGCTAGTTGGCCGTTGACCCAGAAAAGAGTTCATTCGCCCTTTGGAAGGTCTTGTTTTTAATCCTTCAAGGAGACTAGCCACCCTCCTCACCAAACAAGTCTGGTGGGGGAACCAGTTTAGTCGCCGGTTACCCGACCATGAGGCAGGTAGTACTGGGTTACATGGTACCAGTAGCATATAACATGACCTGACACATACATACATACATACGTATCTACATACATACATACATACATACATACATACATACATACATACATAGTAGCTTCCTTCAGTTTTGACAGACTATGGATACCCACTGTAAGGGTGCCTACGCGCGGAATTTTTTGTGGCAACAGTTGCGCAATAACAACCACACCTCTCCTGAGTCGGAGTTGTTAAATACCAGTGGCAAGTGGCGGTTTAAGACGACTGGGACAAAGCCGAGATAAGCGAGATAGCGCCTGCTATTCCCAAATGGTCACCCATCTGATACTAGTGAACATTGCTTAATTTTGGTGATCTAACGAGAACCGGTGTCAACATGATTATGCCGTACGTAGATACATACATACATACATACATTTTTTTTACAAAGAAGTCACCATTTATCAAGGTCCGGAGGCCACTCGAGGATAAGGTTTAATGAGTGTACAATAGTCAATGGGAAAATATTGTAGTAATCGTTAGTAGTGGAAATTTGGTAAATTGAATTACTTAAGGGAATGTCTCATCAAGAACTTGTTTACGTTGGACTTGAAAACGACCATATTGTAGTCAGTTGAAAAGCAGGAAAATGGAACAGAGTTCCACATGTGTGCAATTCTAAGAAATAATCTTTGTTCATGGAATCTACGTTTAGGTTTAGGCACAGATGAACTGTGGGGGAAATTATTAATAGTGGTTACAGTTAGACGTGTGTTTTTCATGAAAGTTTGTCGAGAGAGGACCATAAATTGGAGCTCACTTGCCATAAAAATAACGATAATATACATACAACTATTCTTTATATAATAGATAGTCAAAATGCATCAAAAGTTAACATAAATGGTTATTTACCAGTAATCCAAAGCAAATTCTGGTTTGCACCGTTAGATAAAAACCAGAGTTACATCCTTTTAGTTATCACATAAAATTGCAGAGGCCTCCAACACCTTTTGATGAAATCTATGCCATGTTAGAGTCAAAGAATGAACATATATTTATATCAACTTTAAATATTATTCATCCAGGGCAGAACTGATAAAAGAAATACCAACTTTGATAGTTTTTGTTTTGTCGTCTTCGTCTTTTAGCCTGTCATACATACATGATGATTGCAACGTCTTGTCAGACGAGTGCCACTCCCTCAGACATTTAAAATCCATGAGCCCAAATGCCTGAAGGAGTATCTATACAAATATGATGTTACAGAGTCTTAGCTTTGTACGACAGCTAAGTCTCTCTCTCGATTCAAAATGTTGAGATCCAGCAACAAGCAAGAGCAAGATAGCCAGCAACAAGTTAAACTGCAGACCAGCTTAATGCGGGTAATGGTCTTCCGCTTTATGGTCTTTTAAATCAGAGATTTGCTTCTCCTAGAAAGGTTGCCTTCACCACGGCTTACGGGAGCCCTCTCCACCCCATACATACATACATACATACATACATACATACATACATACATACAACTACCCTTTATATAATTGATGGTCAAAATCTACCAAAACAATAATTAACAGAACCGAGTTTAGGATACTTATAAAACTGTTTTTTTTTTCGCCTCAGTAAATAACGTTATTCACTATATTAATTATTCTATAAAACTTTTAAATACATTTAATAATGTTATCATTATTGAAATGCATTTTATTAATATTTGGTTTCTTATCTTTAATTGGTAATGCTTTTAGTATATGAATTAATGCTTGTTAGTTTGTTTAAGAATAAATGTGTTTCCTATTAAATGTTCCTATTTACAATGCCTCCCCACGGGGCAGAGTTAGCCACCAGGGTCGTTTTTTTTTTTAATGTGGAGAAAAGGAACAAAAAATAAAAATTGTCTCAGTCATGAAGGATTTCTCCTAAATGTTTTCGAAATTGGCAATCGGGACAAGAATGTTGGTTAGTAAGGCATTTAGCAAGGGCGATGTTGTCAGAAAGCAGGAAAATTAATAAGAAAATTAGAAAGGGTGAAAACCAAACTATGTAGACAGGAAGTGACTAAATCATTCAAGTAGAGGTCGCAAAGGGAGGCAATTTGTGATTTGTTTTACTTCCGTTTGATTTAAATAAGACATCGTTCTTTTTTTGGGGGGAGGGGGAAAACGTCAGGTGTTTGTGTGAAGATGTTTCTCATTTTTGTTCCTTTCATTTTCAAAATGCCATCAATCATGTCGCGCGGCTTTGATGCTATCAAAAGACATTATATCGATATCGATTAAACTAGGAAAGCTTTTGTCTTATGATCAGGATTGGACGTTTAATGAATGATTAAACATTGAATTCTTATAAGTCAAAAACAAATAAAACTCCGCTTTTTTTGGTTGACGCAAAAAAATAGATACTTGTGCAGAATTTGAACCAGACGTAACCCGACGGCTTTACTCGGAACATGACGTCAACCGCTGACTTTCGCCGAGCGTCGCCGATTATTAAAGCGTGACAACGCTACTCAAGGAAAATACCGAAGAAAACATTTAAATGTAATAAAATCACCAGAAAAGACAACATAACAAAAATAAAAAAGAAACAACCTACCGTAACAATTTGTTTTATTCTTGTGGCAAATTTTTTAAGTGAAATAAATAAATAAATAAATAAATAAAAATAAATAAATCAACAAGTAAGGTTTATTTTTTTCAACCATGTCTTTTTTTTGATAAAAAAAAAAAAATTGAACAAAATAAGAAAACCAATGTTTTTGTGTTATTAATATTTTTTAAAGTTAAAAACCGCCAACTTTTTTAAATGTGTTTTTCATGTATTATTATTATTTTTTTTGTTGCATTTTTTCGTTTACTTTTGTTACTAATAAAAAGTAAACTTTTTGCTACTTTTTCTTTTCATGAACAATTTTTTTTTTCCTGTAGGGTAGGGCTTGGCAACCATTTTTTTTTTCTTTTTTTTAAATTAAGACAGCTGGGATATTCTCTTAGGATTTCGTACTTGTAAACTACTTAATTTATTGATGTTCCCCCCCCCCATCAATATTTTCCTCAAAGATCGTCTGCTCCTTTGGCTTATCAGCGTTCTACGTCAAATTACAGCCAAACCCGAGCACATGACGTCATGTTCTGAGCAAAGCCGAGCGGACGATTAGTTACGTCTGGTTCAAATTCTGCACAAGTGTCAAAAAATATGTCAGATGAGAATTATTAACCGAATTATTTCCAACTGATATTGCTGGTGCTACGGTGTTTCCCCTGGTCAGGTTGGACCAGTTTTTTCCCTGAACCACGAGCTACTAATTTTTTATTATGCCAGTGGCACCCCCCCACTGCTTTAGTTGCGGGTAGGCGTAAGTAGTGATACCAGTCGACGATTCGCTGTCGACAATTAACACAACAGGTTCTGAGCTATTTGTTTTTCCACCTTAAACAAAGTATATTACCACTTTGAATGTAAAGGGATACTGTTTGAATTCTATTTAACAGGGTACTGTGGGGGGAAGTTGAGCAGCGAGATGTTTGTCCACATACATTTAAACTTCTGCAGGTTAGTACAGTCAGAGAAGCAGGAAACAGGGAGGGAACCCCAAAGTCTAATAGTCAAAGGGAATAAATTACACTGTGCAACAAATTTGAATTGAAAAAAAAGTACAAGACATATAAGACCTGTTTCGGTGTAAGAAAAGTATGCTGATTCCAAATCTGACATTTATTTCTCTGGATTAGGTACCATTTTCATGTACTTTATTATTAATTATTTTGAAAAAAAAAAAAACACCGAATTCACCAGTTTAAACAACATTTGTCCTCTTAACTCTCTTGTAGAGTGTCATCATCCTTTTTTTAAATTCCAGCAGTAGTCTGCCAACATACCAATGTTCCATTTTCCTTTAAAACGTTTTTCTATTAATGAAATATCTTGATGGAACCTTTCGCCATGTTCATCACTCACATGGCCAAGATTCTCAGCAAAAAAAATCCAAATGAGAGTGGAGCACATGAACTTTTAGAGACATGTTACATCCCATATCATGAAAATGATGCAATAGATCATTCACAACTTGCACATAGTCTTCTGAACGATGTTTTCCCAGGAAGTTATCACAAACTTTCTTGAATGACTCAAAGGCACATTTTTCTTTTCTCGTGAGATGTGTGTTAAAAGTTTCACCAAGAACAATTTTTCGAATTTGGGGACCTATGAAGATACCTTCTTTTATTTTAGTTCGACTTAATGAAGGAAACTTTTTTGCCAGATATGCAAATGCCAAGCAATGCTTGTCTAGTGCTTTCACAGTAAGTAAATTTTCAGAAAAGAATGTATAAAATGCCCCTTTATGTTTAAAACATTAAAATACACAATAATCCGGTCTTTATTGTATTTTTTAGTTAAAAAAATACTTCATTAAATGGATATCTATTTTTAACCCTCAGATTTTTTCCCGTGCCCTACAAATAAGGTTCTGCGGCAGGTTTTAGCTTCTTTTCCTTGATTTTTTTAGCCTACATTAAAAAATGCCTTTCTTGACAAATACCATGGCTTTTCGGAAGGTGGTGAACACCAAACCATGTGCTACAGCATTATGTTTTTACTTTTGAAAAAATTAGCCCTTGGTCTAGAAAATATTATGCTAACCAGGATAGCTCTGTCATCTAGCTCTCTTAAATCTGGAAAAATAGCTCATTTCGGCTGACTTTAGCAAATACATGATTAAAATAAATGATTTAACAAATAATGTACATAATATGTGTATATTAAACTGTGTTTTTCTCTTAAGATTTATAATTTAATACACATAATATGTGACTGCAAAGTCGTCAGTAACCCATTTTTGACGTTTTTACTGAAATTTACGACTGTGGCAATTTTGCACAAATTATACCTAATTCAACAAAAAGAAAGCCAGAAATAAAATTTCCACGTTACTAGGTATACAAAAATTGCTGCAGATATCCTGTACTTTTTTTAGTGTTGCACAGTGTTATTAGAGTAGAAAGCTGTTTGGCATCTCGGGACCTCAACACTGAAGGGGTAAAATTTTGCTGCTTGTCGGGTTATGGCCGGGATATGTACATCAAGGAGCCACAAGTGTTATGAGTTCATGTGAGCATATTCCATTAAAGTACTTGTAAAACAGGCACGGGGATGCGACATTGCGGCGATGGGACAGGGGTTGGAATTTGGCAGACAGTACGGAACCTATTAGATTTAGATTTCGGTGGCTCTTCATCTGTCGGACTGAGGTATTCGTTCTGAGCAGTACCCAGAATGTCAACTCTCTCAGACTTTGCCTTTGGGAGAGGTAAGTTTATTGCTTGCTGCCTAAGGTGCCCTTATTCGGGAATTCCGACGTAGCTGCCCAGGTATTTTTTAAAGGTCAGAGTGCTCTTTTAGAGGGCGCTAGCTTGACTCTCCCATCTTCCGCCCTTATTTCACACCTTCCTGCTTAAATGTCTGCTCTGAACTTTGACGGTTCAATCAAAGAGATCCTAAGCTAGGTCGCACGAGGTGAATAACACCGCTGAAGGCTGATAATGTGTAGATTTGTGGGCTGCATGCCCGAACCACCGCAGAGGGGTAAACGTTAAAGATCGCGACCAGAGAAGAATGCGAGTAAAATTCTCTATAAACATTAAACTTATTTTATATTGTTTTTTTTTTCTATATGATTAAATGGGAAATCATTTCAAGTTAAAATCCATTTCGTTTTATGCATGCAACTTGAGAAAAACACGTTTGAAATGTGTAAACATCATGTGAATAAGCGAAATCAAAACAAGATGGCGACCGAATTTGACCTGATGTCCTGTGATTACGCTTATTCACCATAATGTTGATATATCTCAAGGATGTTTTTCTCCCTTCATGCGTTTTGTATTAGGCGAAAATTTCATGGACAGGGCTTATTTTCAAGGTCTTGCCACCTGTGAAATACATTGCCGCAGAACTGCTCCACTGTTGACTACAACTTGGTTGTTTTCAAATAAAAAATCTTTTGTCGTGAACAACCCTAAAAGAAATTCAAATTATTGATCAATGTTAGTACTATCATAGTGTTCTTCATCTTTCGGCAGGCATCATTCTCATCTCATTACCGTTATCCACGAGTGGCTCTTGGTAAGTGATGAATATATATATATATATATATATATATATATATATATATATATATATATATATATATATATATATATATATATACTAGAATTTAAAAACAGGCAAAAATTATATACCGTCGACTCAGATGGTTGAATATGATCCAATTCATGCACATTTTTGCATATCTACACACACACACACACACACACACACACACACACACACACACACACACACACACACACACACACACATACACATACACACACACTCTCTCTCTCTCTCTCTCTCTCTCTCTATATATATATATATATATATATATATAGAGAGAGAGAGAGAGAGAGAGAGAGATAGATAGATAGATAGGTCACTGCATAAGTGTTTTTTATATTTACTTTAGCACATATAGAGCAAACCATATATTATTACGGGCCGAAACAGCTGTTTCCTTATATAGTCAATGGACGAATTTTTTCGACGAACATAATGAGTCTCTATTCCCAGTGAAGAATAACGCGGTAAAAAATTAAGAGCAAACACACACACACACACACACACACACACACACACACACACACACACACACACACACACACACACATGTATATACGTGTACACATATATACACATGCACAGATATGCACACATACACACATGCACAGATATGCACACATACATATATACACGCTTATATATATATGTATATTATTATTATTATTATTATTATTATTATTATTATTATTATTATTATTATTATTCAGTAAAATTTCACCAATGTCAATGATTGTGGCCAAAACTGTAAGCGATAACATCCTCTCCCCCCAAAGGAATTTCATTCGTCCATTGTAAGGTATTTAAATGTCATCATTTTATTCGGTTATGCAGAAAACGGGCCCTAAAATCATGACTTTGTAGATTGTGCTATTTTATTTACAAAAAAAAAAAAAAAAAAATTTTTTTTCAAAAAAACTAAAAACAAACAAAAGAAAAAACAAAACGAAAAAAAAAACAAATAATAATAAAAAACAAAAACAAATGGTCACACGCTCATAGCATAAAATGTCGTCTTCGATTTCAAAATGTCTTTCGCTTAAATGATCAGCATAATCATTTGAAAGTAACTGATATGCATAAGATGAACACACAAAAAAAAGTAAATAAATAATTGCCCTAAATGACTTGAAAGGCAACATCGACCAATTCCTGTTCAACTGCCACAGATTTCTTACCGAAACTACTTTGCCCAAAACGAACAGGTGGGAGGGTCAGCACTCTAATTATAACTCACAAACGGCAAGGCCTTCCAAACAACGACAGTCTACTATGTGGTTGGTGTATGTCAATTGCGTGCCTACTAACAATTCTGCATTGTCATTATATTAAGTACCCCAAAACACACACACACACACACACACACACACACACACACACACACACACACACACACACACACGTGCTTGGTGTTTCGAAATTTTTTAGATGAGGATCGATTATTTGGACTATTGTTCTCATCTTGAATGTTATTTTCATAACGTTTCGGTCGATGTAATTTTATCTTGTCGAGCTTGGCAATATTTCTGTCGAAGTCGGCAATTTCGAACGGAACTCTTTATTTAACCCACATTTCTGAATGAACGAGACGTAGTGGATAAACGTACTAGGTTAAATTCAGTTGTAAGTTACACTCTTCTAGAGGTTGACGTTTCAATCCTCAGTGTGGGCAACATTCAAAATGCAATTTCGAATTACTTAGGAATTCTACTCAGTCATAGCTGATAGAACAAGAGCATGCTATCCTCATGGATAAATTAAAGGGTTCCGTGCGAAATTCCGAGCAGATTTCCGAGTTCGACAGAAAGATTCCCGAGTTCGACAAGATATACCTTAAGTAGGTCGAAAGTTACATCGGCCGAAATGTTGTGAAAATGATATTCAAGATGAGAACAGCAGTCCGAAGAATGCAAATAATACGAATTATACATAATCTAGTTCTTGTCCAGAATCCCCCCCCCTATATCATATGTGCCTAAACCTAAACGTAGATTCCATGAACAAAGATTCTTTCTTAGAACTGCACACCCGTGGAACTCTCTTCCGTTTACCTGCTTTCCAGCTGACTACGATATGGTCGTCTTCAAGTCCAATGTAAACAAGTTCTTGATGAGCCGTTCCCCTTAAGTAATCCAATTTACCAAATTTAAACTTCTAACGATTACTATGATATTGTCCTTTTGACCAATGTACACTCTTTAACCCTTGTCCTCGAGTGGCGTCTGGGCCATGATAAGTGGTAATTCCTTTGTAAAAAAAAAAAAAAATCATAAAACCAAAATAAAGAAACATCTAGATGATGTATATCCCCACGGCGAAACGAAAACATAGTCCAAAGATCAAGCAAATTCCTAATCGGTTTTAAATGCCCCCCCCCCCCAAAAAGGGGCACTCTAGATAGAAAAAAAAATTGTCTCAGTTAAGGATTTCCCTTCTCTAAATGAGGACAGAAAAGGCGAAGTGTAGTATCAGACGCTACACTTTGCTTCGAGCCAAAAGGCCGAGTACTTGAGTAAGCAAAGAGCGGCTGTCCTCTCCGCCATTCTGAAAACTGTAAAAAAACAATGGTAGATGCTCCAATAAATTAAGCTTGCGAGATTTATGTTGTAATGCATACGAATTCCTCTGAATTGCATTTAAAGTGATTTTCTTTATAAAAATATAACTACTTTATCAATTTACGTAATTTTTGGAATATGATATTTTTGTTTCGTCACGGGTACGTACATCATGCAGATTGTTCTTTTTTTTTTTAACATAAGAGGAATTCTGTACAAAAACTTCTACTTACTCCTGTTAGCTTCGCCACTTGATTGAGAACAGAACATTCTGTCTAGAAGTGTGCGGATACGCATATTATAAACTGAAATACATACATAAAACATCTTTAATTCTGTGTGTGTGTGTGTTTTTTTTTTTTGCACATAAGTTTCGCCCCCCCCTCCTCTCGCATAAAGTGCCTAGTATTCTTAAATGGTCACTCATATAGTAATGTCCAGGCTCAATTTTGCTTAACTTCGGAAGGCTAACAACAGTCAGTGTGTTAACGTTATTATGCCCTACTGAAATAAAACCGCAATAGTGAAAATCAGCCAGAATGCATTTCGGTTTTATGCGTAAATAATTCAACGATTTTAATCGTTTGTTAAAGAAATTAATAAATTGCTTTATAACTATTCGAAATAAATAAAACGCTAATAGCATAAAATAAGACAAAATTATATTAAAACGAATTGGTCTCTCGACAAAGAAGGGATTGGATCTGATAATTCATTCCCGTTCGTCCGTTCGTTTGTTCGCACTTTACTCAATAAGTACGCTATGGATTTTTAAAATAAATTTTGCACAAACATTAGTCACGGTGAAAGTAAATTTTTGCCAGAACTGATTTTTCTGGATAACTTTGGTTGCCTTCCCCCAAGGGCCATTATAGGAGTAAAATTGCCCTTAGATCGTTCGTCTTTTCGTTTGTTCGCACTTTTCTCAATAACCACTCCTTGAATTTTTTTGAAAATTTTGAACAAACATTAGTCATGGTGAAAGTAAATTTTTCACTTGTGGAGGTGAACCCCGCATGCTGGGCTTGTTTTTATTTTATTAACTCGACCAGAATGCATTTTTTTCGTAAATAAATCAGCCATTTTTATTTATTGTTAATAGTTAAAAAATAAATAATTAAGTACTTTGTGACTATTCGAAATTTGAAATGCATTTGGGTGCATTTAAACTATACACTAGAAAGTCTTTAACATGGCTTTAAAATTCCTAGCAAATCCTTATGTATTAAAAAAATGAAAGTTTTGAAAACTATTTAAATCCGATAATTTTATAAATAGATATTAAAACAACGTTACCTTAATAACAACAAAATTAGTTATAGCCTAATAACAATTTGATTCAATTCACGTAGGTAATGCGTGACGAAGCGAACTTCATGACAACCGAGGCAGAAATAGTATTGCGCGTGCGCAACTAGACTGAAAGCGAGGCTCGTACTTATTTGCATACGTGTAAGCTTCAGGCATAAACCACCACCACGGCCGTAGCTGAGATTGATCTCACTACACGAGTTTGTAGTGTAATTCAAATCTTGTCGGTAGCTGAATACTTGATGCTTCGCCAGGGCTATCAAGGGTATTTTTTTATCCGGACGCCATCACTAGATGGGGTGCCTACCACGGCTTAAGAGAATCCCATATACCCTCGAGAGAAGATAGACCACGCCAGCTTCTCAAGCTGGTATTTTACCTCACGGTACATACAGCGCCTCGCCTTTCCAAATGGACACCCATCTGGTACTGGCGAGGCTCAACGTTGCTTAACTTCGGTGATCTGGTGAGAACCGGTGTGTCAAAGTGATTGTTCCGTATACGGGGCATAAAAGACAGTGGTTTTTCTTGTGTTCCCGTGCGCTGTTCGTTTCAGAAGGAGAGAAAAAGAAGAAGCAAGAGACGACCAAAATAAAAATCTCAAGGATTTAATGATTAAACGTTATGGTAATAATTAAAGTTAACGATTAAAAAAAAAAAATGTTTATCAAAATGAATTTGCCTTCATCGATTTTAAATCGATCAATTTATCGAGCCACAATAATTCCTCATCCCTGCTTTATTTACACGTCATTCATTCGATCTTTCTAGGTAAAAAAACAAACAACTTTTGTTGATCTTA
>NC_136501.1:13214600-13344600 GCF_053919585.1 Euprymna scolopes
TTGTAATAGAAATCGTTCCATACAAGGCATGAAGCCACTTGATGTAAGGAGCTAAAAATACTAGTTCAAGGTTAAACACTAGCCAATGATAAATGGCAGATGGATGGATTTCAACCCAGAAGACAGCAATTCCTGCATCGATTATGGAATGTGAGGACTAAAGGACAAAATAAGGAAAGCAAGAGTTATGAGGTTGACGAAAGTCAACCGAGGATTCATTTTCTACACCTCTTTTTCTTGTTGTATGGCGCTATTTTGTATTTGTTTAATTTTCCATTTAGTCCATTTGCTATTTCGGTTACATTGGTGTCAATAAGTTCCGTGGTTTTATTGTTACATTTTTTTTTGCAAATACTTTCGATTTGTGTGTTCACTTTTTTTCGCTCTTCATAGTTGTTGTTGTCTCACCACGTTTTGCCCAACTAATCCTCTGACCGACTATGGGTAGGATTGAACTGTAGGAACCGTAGAGTCTCAACGCCTCTATCAACTGCGTCACGGGTCGTGCCGTAGTGGATAGTTGGCCGAAACGTGGTGAGACAACAACTATGGAAGGCAGTAATTACTGGGGATACAGTTACAAGACTCAGCATTTCTATCCCATCATGGTTAATGACCTGAAGAAGGCCAGAGGATGAGTTGGCCGAAACGTGGTGAGACAACAACTATGAAGATGAGGATAACAGTTAGCAAAAAAAAAAAAAATAAATAAAAATAAATAAAAAATGAATACACAAATGATAAAGCATCATCTCAAAGGATTAAAAAAATATATATAATACTTTCGATTTAATTTCTCAGGTTACCATAATGACCAACAAAAACATTAAAATGTACATTAAATTCAGAATGCTACGAACATAGGTGTGGTCTGTTTTTTTTTTTTTAATTTTTTATACGGATATGAGTGTTGGACAATCACCGACAGTTCGAGGAAGTGACTGGATGCAACTGAAATTTGATTCCTGAGGAGAATTTTGAAGATATTCTGGACAGAAAAGAAAACAAATCAAGAGGTATTACAAATTGCAAATGCAGGAAGGTTTCTATTAAGAACAGTACGAAAAGAGATGTGGTTACTCGGCCATTTCCACAGAAAAAGTGGAATAAAATAGATTAGTTTAACGGGAAACATCGTGGGTAGAAAAAGCAGAGTGCGACAGCGAGAGACATACGTAAACAATCTGAACAGCTGGGCAACATAAAAAATGATGAGCAACAATGAATTCATGAATATCGAGAGAGAGATAGATAAATAGATAGATAGATAGATAGATAGATAGAGAGAGAGAGAGAGAGAGAGAGAGAGAGAGAAAGAGAGAGAGAGAGAGAGAGAGATGGATGAGGAGCCATAGCCGTCAATGCCTGCACCAAGCAGGACACCACTTGAATGTCATTTCCGTTAGTAAAACCAAAGGCGTTACACGTTTCTTGCTGATAATTGTTATTATCGCAAAAGAACAAAAACAAACAAAAAATAAACAAACAAACAAACAAACAAACACTGAAATTCAAGATGGCGGTCTGTTTTGTCTGTCATAGCTAGAGTGCAACTTCCAGAGATAGAAAGAATTACACCATTGTTTGCCTCTTTCCGCCTGATACATAAACGGGTTCACGGTCTCTTTTTATCCTGTGTGCCAGCCTGCCAGTATTTTTTTTCAGTATTTTTTTTCAGTATTTTTTTTATAGATGATTTCTTATTTGTCAACGGCTTCTTATGTCTTACTAGCAGGGTGCTCGGCATTGCCCGATCGTAAAATACTCTTAAATATGATATTTTGGTTGATGCAGATTTCGTATTTATTAATATAGAACCAGTTTTTATTGATTATTATATTGTACCCAATATATAGTAGTGATTTCAAATATATATATATATATATATATATATATATATATATATATATATATATTGTTTGTTTGTAATATACCAAATTTTACTGGGTTTGTATAATTCAGTAAAATATAATTCAGTTAAAATAAAACTCTAAAAATATTTTTAAAATAAATTATGTAAAATAAAGAATTATAGAAATCTAATTTAAGAAATCAACGAATAGTATTATTAAAAGATATTAAATGGCTAAAGGTTTTTTTTTTCTTTGTGGTAACTTATTATGACAGGTTTTAAATAATGATACGAAAATTAGGCGATATATAAATATTTAAATAAGCTCCTGACAAAGATGCGCCCGGGATAAATGTTTTCGCATATTTTATTTTCTTTAAGGGAAATGTCTTTACATATTGTTCTATTGTTAAAGTGTTTTTTATTCAATAAATCTGAAGAGAGGCTGGTTATGTGAAAATTTTCAAACGAAATAATGTTTGAATTTGTCCAATTAGTCTTGAAACAATTGTAACTAACAATGAAATACACTTTTGGTTGGTATCAATTCTTTCTTGGAAGTCTTGGTTTTGTTAATACAGTATATATATACAGGGTATCCGTAAAGTTACTATACAGTCTTACAAGTTACTATACAGACACCCTGTAATATATTAACAGTACAGTAAGATATTGTATTAAAATATTTATTTGTAACAAAAGAAATAAAAAGAAATAACACCTTTATGTTTATAAATTAACTATTAATACAAATATAATACAACAAAACAATAAGATTGTATATATAGTGACTTTACGGACACCCTATATATATATATATATATATATATATATATATATATATATATATATATATATATATATATATATATATATATCATTAGGCGGATAGGAAATGGATAAAAATGAACCGATTTTAACGTATACTTGCGCATGCATACAAGGACACTTTAAGTCGACTTACGCCTACCAAATTTCAATTTGTTTTTCATTTTTGATCCCTTTAAGATTTTTAGAACGGCCCACAAAAATCGCAATTATTTGATCCCCGCCTCTCACGCTGCTTTGCGACTTTGTGTATCAAAAGAGATGTAGTGTGAAAAAAAATGGGGACAGACAGGCAGGCATAGTGTGTTTTATAAATTAGTTTAAAAGCTGCCCTCTGTTAATAAAGGGGGCATGCTGCTATATGGCTTGAGGAGATAGCACACAAATTTTTGTTTAAATATTTGGTCAGGGTTTATTTCAAATGGGGAGTATACTCATGTTAGGGTCAATGAAAAAACCCTGTGCAGAGAAACTGAAGAGACGGGAGGATAGTGTTGAATAAGCATCCAAGTCCTCTTCTGTATCTCTTCCGCGTTTCATTTTACTTCAATCAAAATTCCCAAAATTCAAGCCCCTTCCCCCTCTTCCTGGAGCTAACACATGATCTCTATATAAGATGCAAAAATATTCGAATACCCCATTAAAATGCCCTTTACGTCTCAAATGTTGAGTTAGTAAAGAAGCAAGGAATATTAATTTTCGTTTCACTTGTTGACCAGTTAAGTACGTTATAGTATATCCTTTCTTGGTCTCCTGTTCTTATTGGATTCCATGACAAGAATTCATCTAGTCTGGTAGAGTATCCAGTTTTGTGTTGTTACTATAGGAAACATCAATTTGAAAAAAGCACGCCGATCTTTGTATAAAGCCAATGTAAGGTAACTATATTGCGAATGTTATATTATTTTGAATATTTTGTCAAGGTTTACTTGTAGACTTATGTCAGGTTGCTCTGGTAAACCCCTGTGCAGAGAGACCTTAACACTCGAGGATAGTGTCTAGTAGGCATTCAAATTCTCTCCAGTGGTAAGAAAAAAATATAATTTCGTTCAAGCTATGATTAGGCATCCTACCGAATGCCAGACATTCACCTGCTCTCTCATACATACTATTAGAGAGATGTTTTAAAGAGTTAATCGTCTCTTTAAGTACAATTGTTTGAATCTTTCTTGCACTTAGTTTACCGGATATATTTTCCAGTTAATTTTTGAAATTCTTTTTTATGAGTCCAGTTTCTGGACTAATGATTGGAATGGTGGAGGTCTTTCTAAAATTAAGTTTCTTTTCTTGTCGTACATAAAATGTCGTACATAAAATGTCGTACTTCAGTCTTTGGTATTTCATTATCTTTTCAATCTGAGCTGTGTTTAACTCGGCATCATTGTTTGTGCCCGTGTGTCCATTAAAAGGTCAACAAGTTTGTTCAATTACCCCCCGACAGTTTCTCTTCTAGATAGAGCCTTTTTTATTGTCGGCGTGAGAAGTTCACAGGCACCCAATTATAGGATCAAATACCTGACAGTGCAAGATTCAAAATTAGTAGCGACGAAGGGGGTGTTAAGGTTAGGAGGAGAGATAGGAAGATAGGAGGATAGGAGGGAGGAGAATAACGTAGGAGGGGAAAAAGGAGGGGTAGGAGAGGAAGGACGAGAGATAGAAATGAAAAGGGGTAAGAGGAGACAGAAAATGGTTGAGAGGGAGAAGAGGGGGGAAAGAACGACATTTGGAGGGGTAAGAGGCTGGACTCGTGTAAAGGCGATAACAAATTTGCAACCGATATTTCTTTCAACGTCTCTTATACATTTTCCTCACCCCCGCACACGTTTGCCATTAGTCATGACTCAACCGACGGAAACGTCGGTGGAACTACCGATTTTCAACAGTAGAAAGAACCAGACAATGACAAGATGTCTGAGGAAATGGGTAAGAGAAGGATTTGAGGAAATTCTATCCTTGTTTAAAAAGAAGAGAAGGAATGGATCTTTTTTACTAAGCCCCAAGAAGACGATGATTGAGAGAGGGAAGTAGGCAGAGAGAAAGAGAGAGAGAGAGAGAGAGAAAGAGAGAGAGAGAGAAAGAGAGAGAGAGAGAGCAAAGAGAGGTATATATATATATATATCTATGTGCGTGTGTGTGTGTGCGCGCGCGTGCGCGTGTGTGTATTATATAAAAGGAAATTGTCTGTGTGTATGTGTGTTCCTATGTCCAAGTAAAAACTACAAATCAAACATCAAAAAGTTGGTATATTATGGATAAGCGTTGCCCCGGATGAATAATCTCTAACATCCAGAAAACATTATTCATTCTTTAGGGATCAACTAGACAACTTTTTTTTTCAGAAGGCGGGGAATCAGTTTTTCAGTACTATTATGAGTTAATTTGAAAAGAAAATGTCGACTAATTACGCGAAGAATTTATCATATAAAAGGGAATTGTCTTTTTGTATACGTGCATATATACAGCTAGAGAGGAATGGGCTGGGCAGAAGAGAAAATGCAGGTTAACGAGAAACAGAGAGACTAATAGAGAGATATATATAGAGCGGTAGAGATAGAAGTTTTAATAGAAATAGGTTACTTTTACCGGCTCTCGTTAGACCATCGAAGCTAAGCAACGTTGATCCTGGTTATTACCAGATGGGTGACCATTTGGGAATTTTATGCGATGTATGTGCTCTCCGCTTATCTCGGCATTGTTTCCAATCGTCCTGAACCTCTACTTGTCACTGATATTCAACAACATCGACTCAGGAGAGGTGTGGTTGGAGATTGCACAACTTTTGCCACGAAATCTTCCACGTGCAGACATCGTTACAGTGGGTATCCACAGTCTGTCAAAGCTGAAGGAAGCTACCAGGTCCGGCAAAAAACAAACAAACAAACAAACAAAAAAAAAGAAAAACAACGACACAAACACCAACAAAGTTGATATATCCTTGATTGGCGTTGCCTTGCATGAATAATATCCACAATTTACAAAAAAATATATTCATTCTTTGACCATAAACTGGCGTAAATTTTGTTGATTCGGTTTTCCAGCCAAATTATGTACAAACTAAAGGGGCGTAACTGAGTTTTTACTCAAACAGTTAATTCCCTTATACCGATTAATTCATCGAGGAATTAAAAAAACAAGTTTTCTATATCCCTGTGTCTGTCGTGTGTGTGTGTGTGTGTGTGTGAGAGAGAGAGAGAGAGAGAGAGAGAGAGAGAGAGAGAGGGACAGAGAGAGAGACAGAGAGACAGACAGAGATAGAGAGTGACAAAGAGAGATAGAGAGAACTGGACTAGGCGAAGAAGAAAGAAGGGTGGAGAGAGCTAACTGGAGAGGGGAAAAGAAAGAAAGATAGAGAGATAGACGGTTTAATCGAACTATGCTACACTTTTTCCTCGGGCAATACCGGACTGCCCTGCTAGTATATATATATATATATATATATATATATATCATCATAGGCCCTTAACGTCGAGGACGACGATTGGCAAGGCGCTTCAGTCTTCTACAGTTCAGGAAGTCTGTGTATTGCTGGCAGGATCTTTTGGCACCAGATCTTATAGCAGCTTGCCACTTTGCTCGGTTGCCGGCAGAGGTTTCCCAAGTGTTGTGAGGGATGCCGAAGACCTGGAGGTCACGTTTCAGGACATCCTTGTAGCGGAGGCGTGGCCTGCCAGCACAGCGAGGGGCATCAGCTATCTCTCCAAAGAGAAGTGCTTTTGGTAGCCGGCTGTCGTCCATGCGGCAGGTGTGGCCAGCCCAACGTAAGCGACGGATGCGCAGCACTGTGTACATGTCAGTACTCTTGGTCGTGGAGAGGATAGCTGTGTTTGGTACATGATCCTTCCATGTGAATCCAAGAATTGTGCGCAGGCATCGGAAGTGGAAGGCGTTCAGACGGTGTTCGTGTCGGCGGTAGGTGCACCAAGTCTCACTGCCATACAGGAGAGTGCTGAGGATGCAGGCCTCGTAAACCTTGATCTTTAGGTGTAGCGAGAGGGACTTGTTCTTCCAGACTCTCTCACTAAGCCTGCCGAAAGTTGTTGATGCCTTTCCAATGCGGGAGTCCAGTTCACAATCAAGACTGTTGGTGTTATCAACTGTAGAACCCAAGTAAGTGAACTTGGTGACGTTTGACAGTACATGATTGTTTACGGTTATTATGGGTGAAAGCCCAGCAGGCTGGGCAAAGACCACCGTCTTGCCTAGGCTGATTTTGAGACCAAACTCCTCGCAGGCAGAAGCAAAGGAGGAGCACATTGCCTGAAGCTCAACCTCCGAGTTGGCGATGAAGGCAGCATCATCAGCGTACAGGAGTTCACGGATCTGTACGCGGTTAACCATAGTTTTTGATATATATATATATATATATATATATATATATATATGGTTCACGGATCTGTACGCGGTTAACCATATATATATATATATATATATATATATATATATATATATATATATATATAAATAAAATAAAAATTATAACACGGAAATTACATAATTGTCGATGCAATAATTTATTTCAACCTTATGGTATTTTCAAGCATCTAAATCAGACAATTACATTTTTGATACTGAAAAAGAAAAGAAAAATCGTGCTTCGACCCTCAAAAAACCAAAGGTGGTGGTAGTAGCAATCCACTTAATACATTTATAGAGAGGGTGGTAGGGATTTAAAAAATAAAAATTAAAAATTAAAAATAACAAATAAAAAAATTAGATTAGACACTTATAAGCGGCAGCTCGATGTAACCATAGATACACGCACACACACACACACACACACACACACACACACACTCACACACACACACACGCAACACATACACATACACACACACACGCCTCTAAGATGTACGTTCTGACATGTAAATGCCTTGACACGCGTTTACTAACCTAGGAAGGGGGGGGGGCGAAAGTATACGGATATATAGTGAAAGAAATAGAACAGCGCGTAATGGAAAAAAGAAGAAAAAAAAGAGGAAGAAAAGAAGAGGATACAGTGATTGAGTCATGGAAAGTAGGTCTATTAAAAGATAAATAAATTAATAAAAAATATAACTAAAGAAATAAATAAATAAAAATAAGAAAATAAAAATAAAAAGAAAATTATATATAAAGTTTTAAGACTATCTGTATGTTATTATGTAAAAATTAATATTATCTTATAATTCATTAAATATGTAATATAATACTATGAATTTAAAAATTGAGTCTATATATTTAATATTTTATATATTTTCATGTAAATAATTTTATTGGTGATTATAGCGGTCGTTGTAATTAATATTTCAATTCTTAATTGATTAAGAAGTGGGAAAATGTAATATTGATCGCCCCCAATTCGATAGGACGTATCTAGTTTCGGTTAATATATACTTTTATTCCCTCCGTACAACAAAATTATTCTCATGCACGCATAAAGAAATAAGTAAAATAATTAAATTTTTGTGTTGATTTGTATCAAATCTAATAATATCTAGTTTTAGTATTTGGTCTTTTTGACTTAACTCAGTTTAATAACTAATGTATTATCTGCAGAGAAAAATTATTATCTTAAGGCTATCTCATTTATTTATAAGTAATTTGGACAAGCCAGGTACTTCGGGGAAAATATATATATATATATATATATATATATATATATATATATATATAAATATACATATACATATATATATATATATATGCCTAGCTTAGATTTCGGACAACAAATCGTAAAGTAGTTATTATCGAGTATATACCGGACAACACTATAATTGCCGGTGGGGTGGGGTAGGATTGTTTATCGTAATTAATCTAGTGGTGTTAGATTCGGTGTCTTTACCATTATAGAATTCTCTGTTCGTCGGATCTAGAGTTATTGGTTATTTTAAATTTACATTTATGTCTACATCTGGCCATCAGTTCATCTCGTTTGTTTAGGAGATTACTGTGTTGGTACTTCAGGATTCTTATTTTTTCCTCAAGGCATAAACTGCATCTCTGCCTAAAGCCGTTTGGAACGTCCGAATGACATAGGATTGACCATGAAATCACTGGGGATCGATTCTCATTTTTTAATAACCACCATTGTTTAGCTAACTCGGTTTTATTCTTAAGTTCTGGGTTATTGAAAGAATGTTTGTGGTCATAAAAACGTTGTTTCCAGCTTCCGGCGGAGATACCGAAGTAAACTTTTTTGTCCCTGTTATTATCTTCTGGGTGGATAGTGGCCTTATAAACCACGCACTCAACTTTACAATTACCGTCCAGTGGGCAGTTATTTTTCACTTGGCAGTTACATTTGTCTACTGTCGCCTTATTTCTATTAGAGTTGTTTAATATTTTATTATTATGAGTGCTAATTATTCTGTCCATGTTTTTAGTGCACGAGTAACTTATTTTAATTGTTTTTCTATTAAATATCTTCCTAAGTGGATTATTTATGGTAAAATGTTTATCTATTAGGTTCAAAAATACTTTCCCTATGTTTATGTTGGATAGTTGACAGTAAGGGGGATTAAACCATATTATTTTCCGGCCTCTGTTCTTAGATTTATTTTTGTTTTTATTTTCCTTCTTAAATTATACAATAGAGCACTAGAGATAAGCGGATATAGTGAAAAACTCACATATATTAAGAAGGAAAATAAAAACAAAAATAAATCTAAGAACAGAGGCCGGAAAATAATATGGTTTAATCCCCCTTACTGTCAACTATCCAACATAAACATAGGGAAAGTATTTTTGAACCTAATAGATAAACATTTTACCATAAATAATCCACTTAGGAAGATATTTAATAGAAAAACAATTAAAATAAGTTACTCGTGCACTAAAAACATGGACAGAATAATTAGCACTCATAATAATAAAATATTAAACAACTCTAATAGAAATAAGGCGACAGTAGACAAATGTAACTGCCAAGTGAAAAATAACTGCCCACTGGACGGTAATTGTAAAGTTGAGTGCGTGGTTTATAAGGCCACTATCCACCCAGAAGATAATAACAGGGACAAAAAAGTTTACTTCGGTATCTCCGCCGGAAGCTGGAAACAACGTTTTTATGACCACAAACATTCTTTCAATAACCCAGAACTTAAGAATAAAACCGAGTTAGCTAAACAATGGTGGTTATTAAAAAATGAGAATCGATCCCCAGTGATTTCATGGTCAATCCTATGTCATTCGGACGTTCCAAACGGCTTTAGGCAGAGATGCAGTTTATGCCTTGAGGAAAAAATAAGAATCCTGAAGTACCAACACAGTAATCTCCTAAACAAACGAGATGAACTGATGGCCAGATGTAGACATAAATGTAAATTTAAAATAACCAATAACTCTAGATCCGACGAACAGAGAATTCTATAATGGTAAAGACACCGAATCTAACACCACTAGATTAATTACGATAAACAATCCTACCCCACCCCACCGGCAATTATAGTGTTGTCCGGTATATACTCGATAATAACTACTTTACGATTTGTTGTCCGAAATCTAAGCTAGGCATATATATATATATATATATGTATATGTATATTTATATATATATATATATATATATATATATATATATATATATATATATTTTCCCCGAAGTACCTGGCTTGTCCAAATTACTTATAAATAAATGAGATAGCCTTAAGATAATAATTTTTCTCTGCAGATAATACATTAGTTATTAAACTGAGTTAAGTCAAAAAGACCAAATACTAAAACTAGATATTATTAGATTTGATACAAATCAACACAAAAATTTAATTATTTTACTTATTTCTTTATGCGTGCATGAGAATAATTTTGTTGTACGGAGGGAATAAAAGTATATATTAACCGAAACTAGATACGTCCTATCGAATTGGGGGCGATCAATATTACATTTTCCCACTTCTTAATCAATTAAGAATTGAAATATTAATTACAACGACCGCTATAATCACCAATAAAATTATTTACATGAAAATATATAAAATATTAAATATATAGACTCAATTTTTAAATTCATAGTATTATATTACATATTTAATGAATTATAAGATAATATTAATTTTTACATAATAACATACAGATAGTCTTAAAACTTTATATATAATTTTCTTTTTATTTTTATTTTCTTATTTTTATTTATTTATTTCTTTAGTTATATTTTTTATTAATTTATTTATCTTTTAATAGACCTACTTTCCATGACTCAATCACTGTATCCTCTTCTTTTCTTCCTCTTTTTTTTCTTCTTTTTTCCATTACGCGCTGTTCTATTTCTTTCACTATATATCCGTATACTTTCGCCCCCCCCCCCTTCCTAGGTTAGTAAACGCGTGTCAAGGCATTTACATGTCAGAACGTACATCTTAGAGGCGTGTGTGTGTGTATGTGTATGTGTTGCGTGTGTGTGTGTGTGAGTGTGTGTGTGTGTGTGTGTGTGTGTGTGTGTGTATCTATGGTTACATCGAGCTGCCGCTTATAAGTGTCTAATCTAATTTTTTTATTTGTTATTTTTAATTTTTAATTTTTATTTTTTAAATCCCTACCACCCTCTCTATAAATGTATTAAGTGGATTGCTACTACCACCACCTTTGGTTTTTTGAGGGTCGAAGCACGATTTTTCTTTTCTTTTTCAGTATCAAAAATGTAATTGTCTGATTTAGATGCTTGAAAATACCATAAGGTTGAAATAAATTATTGCATCGACAATTATGTAATTTCCGTGTTATAATTTTTATCTTATTGCTCTGTTTACCACATTGAGCTCTCATACCCGGATTTCCTCTGGATTTATTCCATTATAACACTATATATATATATATATATATATATATATATATATATATATATATATATATATATATATCTTCTATCTATCTTCTTTCTTTTTCTTTCTTTCTATCTTTTCTATCTTCTTTCTTTCTTTCTATATAAATAAAATGAATTCATTTTTTTCCCGTGGGATTTTGACCTTAATAGGATTAAAAATCAAGATATTCCATGCAAATATAATATGCACAAACGGCAGAACAATATCTGAGGTGTGTTATAGGCTTATTATTTCTCAAATTCCTCGATAATCTTAGATTTCTATACTTTTTCTGCTGAGAAGTCACGGCCAAAATCGGTTAAGATCAATGGAAGTGGTAAAATATTTTCTCTCTAATAAATTCCTCCTCCCCCTGCCACCACTTAACACCGTTTGGGGATCGGTCACAAGGAACAGTTGAGAAGAGAACACCGGTTTGGCTTCGTAGTTCTTTCATGTGAAGTTATTTAAAATCACTAAACTAAGCTGCAGTGCTCTGTGGCGTAGTGGTTAGCGTGCTGGACAATTCACATTATATTTTCACGTTCGCGCCGACCTACCGTAGTCGTTTTTTTTTTTCCTAAACAACTGGAATGGACTTTTCTTGGTGGCCGAACTGTTAACGTTGCAGATGTTTTTTTTTGTTTTTTTTCACACTTTATTTTCCTACTTTTACTCATGACTCCGGGTTTGATCCTTCCTACTTACCTACCATAACATTTTTTAAAACTCCCCCCCCGTCCCGGAAACAAACACTCGGGCAACGCCGGGTACCCCCGCTAGTATATATATATATATATATATATATATATATATATATATATATATATATATATATCTTTTCTATCTATCTATTCTTCTTCTATCTTTTCTTCTATATGAATAAAATGAACTCATTTTTTCCCGTGGGATTTTGACCTTGATAGGATTAAAAATCAAGATATTTCATGCAAAAATAATATGCGCAAACGGCAGAACAATATCTGAGGTGTGTTATAGGCTTATTATTTCTCAAATTCCTCGATAATCTTAGATTTCTATACTTTTTCTGCTGAGAAGTCACGGCCAAAATCGGTTAAGATCAATGGAAGTGGTAAAATATTTTCCCTCTAATAAATTCCTCCTCCCCCTGCCACCACTTAACACCGTTTGGGGATCGGTCACAAGGAACAGTTGAGAAGAGAACACCGGTTTGGCTTCGTAGTTCTTTCATGTGAAGTTATTTAAAATCACTAAACTAAGCTGCAGTGCTCTGTGGCGTAGTGGTTATCGTGCTGGACAATTCACATTATATTTTCACGTTCGCGCCGACCTACCGTAGTCGTTTTTTTTTTTCCTAAACAACTGGAATGGACTTTTCTTGGTGGCCGAACTGTTAACGTTGCAGATGTTTTTTTTGTTCTTTTTTCACACTTTATTTTCCTACTTTTACTCATGACTCCGGGTTTGATCCTTCCTACTTACCTACCATAACATTTTTTAAAACTCCACCCCCCCGTCCCGGAAACAAACACTCGGGCAACGCCGGGTATCCCCGCTAGTATATATATATATATATATATATATATATATATATATATATATATCTTTTCTATCTTCTATTCTATCTTTCTATTCTTCTATCTATATAAATAAAATGAACTCATTTTTTCCCGTGGGATTTTGACCTTAATAGGATTAAAAATCAAGATATTCCATGCAAATATAATATGCACAAACGGCAGAACAATATCTGAGGTGTGTTATAGGCTTATTATTTCTCAAATTCCTCGATAATCTTAGATTTCTATACTTTTTCTGCTGAGAAGTCACGGCCAAAATCGGTTAAGATCAATGGAAGTGGTAAAATATTTTCTCTCTAATAAATTCCTCCTCCTCCTGCCACCACTTAACACCGTTTGGGGATCGGTCACAAGGAACAGTTGAGAAGAGAACACCGGTTTGGCTTCGTAGTTCTTTCATGTGAAGTTATTTAAAATCACTAAACTAAGCTGCAGTGCTCTGTGGCGTAGTGGTTAGCGTGCTGGACAATTCACATTATATTTTCACGTTCGCGCCGACCTACCGTAGTCGTTTTTTTTTTTCCTAAACAACTGGAATGGACTTTTCTTGGTGGCCGAACTGTTAACGTTGCAGATGTTTTTTTTTCACACTTTATTTTCCTACTTTTACTCATGACTCCGGGTTTGATCCTTCCTACTTACCTACCATAACATTTTTTAAAACTCCCCCCCTCCGTCCCGGAAACAAACACTCGGGCAACGCCGGGTACCCCCGCTAGTATCTATATGAATAAAATGAACTCATTTTTTCCCGTGGGATTTTGACCTTGATAGGATTAAAAATCAAGATATTTCATGCAAAAATAATATGCGCAAACGGCAGAACAATATCTGAGGTGTGTTATAGGCTTATTATTTCTCAAATTCCTCGATAATCTTAGATTTCTATACTTTTTCTGCTGAGAAGTCACGGCCAAAATCGGTTAAGATCAATGGAAGTGGTAAAATATTTTCCCTCTAATAAATTCCTCCTCCCCCTGCCACCACTTAACACCGTTTGGGGATCGGTCACAAGGAACAGTTGAGAAGAGAACACCGGTTTGGCTTCGTAGTTCTTTCATGTGAAGTTATTTAAAATCACTAAACTAAGCTGCAGTGCTCTGTGGCGTAGTGGTTATCGTGCTGGACAATTCACATTATATTTTCACGTTCGCGCCGACCTACCGTAGTCGTTTTTTTTTTTCCTAAACAACTGGAATGGACTTTTCTTGGTGGCCGAACTGTTAACGTTGCAGATGTTTTTTTTGTTCTTTTTTCACACTTTATTTTCCTACTTTTACTCATGACTCCGGGTTTGATCCTTCCTACTTACCTACCATAACATTTTTTAAAACTCCACCCCCCCGTCCCGGAAACAAACACTCGGGCAACGCCGGGTATCCCCGCTAGTATATATATATATATATATATATATATATATATATATATATATATATATATATATATATATATATATCTTTTCTATCTTCTATTCTATCTTTCTATTCTTCTATCTATATAAATAAAATGAACTCATTTTTTCCCGTGGGATTTTGACCTTAATAGGATTAAAAATCAAGATATTCCACGCAAATATAATATGCACAAACGGCAGAACAATATCTGAGGTGTGTTATAGGCTTATTATTTCTCAAATTCCTCGATAATCTTAGATTTCTATACTTTTTCTGCTGAGAAGTCACGGCCAAAATCGGTTAAGATCAATGGAAGTGGTAAAATATTTTCTCTCTAATAAATTCCTCCTCCTCCTGCCACCACTTAACACCGTTTGGGGATCGGTCACAAGGAACAGTTGAGAAGAGAACACCGGTTTGGCTTCGTAGTTCTTTCATGTGAAGTTATTTAAAATCACTAAACTAAGCTGCAGTGCTCTGTGGCGTAGTGGTTAGCGTGCTGGACAATTCACATTATATTTTCACGTTCGCGCCGACCTACCGTAGTCGTTTTTTTTTTCCTAAACAACTGGAATGGACTTTTCTTGGTGGCCGAACTGTTAACGTTGCAGATGTTTTTTTTTTCACACTTTATTTTCCTACTTTTACTCATGACTCCGGGTTTGATCCTTCCTACTTACCTACCATAACATTTTTTAAAACTCCCCCCTCCGTCCCGGAAACAAACACTCGGGCAACGCCGGGTACCCCCGCTAGTATATATATAAATGGGTTGAGTAAAAAAAGGGAAGGTTAGATAGACAAATGTATAAACAGATACTTAGAAAGAAGAGCCTAACATATATAATATATAAAGTAAAACTAGTCTTTTGATGGGATTTTAGTGTATTATGAATTTTATTGTACGCATCCAATATTTAATTCGGTTGCGCCCGTTATTTATGGAAAACATTTTGTCATGTTCTTAAAACTAACATTTCGAATTGATTTTATCGAATACATAAACCAGATCGATATTTGATTTTGATTAGTGATATTTAGAAGATTAGGGAGGGAGGGAAGTTTTTATTCTCAAATTAACAAATCCTCTGTCACCCATAAATTCCTGGTACAAATTTAGTAATACGCGTTTTTGTTGGTTCACCGGTATTAATACATATTTTAAACGTTTTCATTTGCTGATGATCATAGTTTTGATCTAAATAACCAAGCTGTATCGTAATAATTAATTTTAACTTGTAAAATCCTATTCATTTATTAAATGGGATTTTAAAAATCAAATCAAAGTTATTCAACTAAAACCACGCATAGATATATTTACATGGTTGTATCAATAAATATATGTCTATCTGTGCGTACGTATATGTCAAATAGGTATATTATGCCTTCAGTATATGAATATTTCGTAGATATATGTATGTGTACGTGTGCGCGCGTAAGTTTGTATGGGAGTACACGTGTGTTAAATATACGTTTAAAGCATGCATTTGTTTCAGGTATTTACTGTAAGACACGGCATTTCTCGCATTTAACATTCGAACTTTCTGTATGGTCTTAATGTATATCTATCTATCTATCTATCTATCTATCTATCTATCTATATATATATATATATATATATATATATATATATATATAAATAATTTGAACACGAGAAACAAATGAGCGGATAAAAAAGCGAGGAATAAAATAAATAAATAAATAGAGCTTTTCAATAAAATAGAGTGATTATGAAGTCGTCACTATAAAAGAAAAAACCCATAAAAACTAAGATAGAAAAATAACAGCGAGTAGGGTATAATATTACTTCAGATCAAAGCAAAAACTTGGACCAATAAACAACCGCCAAGTTAAAATAATACCAATGCTTCCCCGCTTCTACAGATTGACCACATGCGATCATGCTTCCCCCTTTTCTTTCACCACCACCCCTACAACCTTCCTTCATCCCCTCCAAAACCTCTACTCCTCACATTCATAAAGTATACACCCTACTTTCTTCCAGAGCGTAAACCACACCAAATATCTTATAAAAAACGGATGTAATCTTGACTCTCGTTTCCATACCACTTTTTTTTGGTCCGATGAAAATTTAAATTGGAATTCCACTGAAACATGTATGCATATATGTAATCAATAATATTTGTATACTAAACAGCCTATATACCAGCTCTATCCTCCATTGAACACCCTTTAATAACCACGCGGGTTTCATTGAATTTACATCTAGGATGTAATTTTTACAATCATTATACAACGATTATATATATATATATATATATATATATATATATATATATATATATATATATATATATATATATAGGGTGACCTCCCCCCCCCAAAACGGGCTTCAACTCTAATTAGGCCCCGTTTCTTAGTGTTTTGTCCGAATTAAATGAAACTTTGGTCATAACTAGTTTATTATATTCAAAACATCACATCAAAACACTAGGGTCTTTGGCCTTTTATTCTCCGTTCTGCAGCATATGTTCTAGATGGCCTCCATTTAGCTTTTGTTTTTTGTTTTTGGGTCACCCTGTATATATACATAAAGGAACTTTGTGTGGTTGCGTGGCTGTGAGTTCGTTTCCCATGGACTTGAAAACGGCTGGACTGATTTTTATGAAATCTCACACTACTTTAGGTAGTTTAAGGTACATTATGTGCCTGGCAGTGTTCTTAGATAGGTTTTGTATCGGAATGTCTCCTATAAAAAAAAGGCACTTTAAATTTGAACAAAAAAATCATCTCAGTCTAGAAGAATTTTCTAATGAATAACCGAAGACAAAAAGATAAAGTGGTATAAGAATAGATACTACGCTTTGATCCTTGCCAACTTTCTTGAATAAACAAGCTTAATACGATTGAATAGAAAAAGATCAAACCAACACGACTGACTTCATCTATTATATAAAAGACAGTTGTATGTGTGTGTTTGTATGTCCAGCTAAAAGTTAAAAAACTACTAACCAAAGACCCACAACATTTATACTTTATTGATCGGTATTGCCCCGGATGTATAGTATCTAAAATAAAACAAAATTATTCATTCTTTGACTTTCAACTCCACCAGATTTCGTTAGGGGAGGGGTCGTTTTTGTAAGCATTTCCAATGTTATCTATAATAGAAAAGAGAGTTTAAAGAGCAGTGGAGAAAAGGGATACGGAAAAATGGGAAAGAGGGAAAAACAGAAAATTAAAAGTTTTAATATGAAGATGTTATACAGATTTTTTTACTTCTTACATGTTGCTTTTATGACACTGGGAAACTCTGCTAGTCTCATATACAATAAAAGAATATATATATATATATATATATATATATATATATATATATATAGAGAGAGAGAGAGAGAGAGAGAGAGAGAGAAAGAGAGAGAGAGAAAGAAAAAGAGAGATGTACAGATTTTGCTACACCGGCATGACAAGGTTTCGATCTGTAGTTATTAATAACTAAGATCTTAGTAACGTCTTTTAAAAATATTATTTTAAAACCGGATCACATGATTTTCGATTCAGATTGAGTTTCTTTTCACTTCCCAATATCAACATCCAAACAAAAGACAAATATTTTCGCCTGATGAGATGTTAGTTATTAATATGTAGAGATCTAAACAATGTCATGCCAGTGTAGTAAGGCATGTACATATCTGTATAAATACATATTAATACAAATAGCTACATTTGTCATTGAGCACTATTCCTGTAAGGAATATTTTTTGGATTTAATCCTAAACATATATCATAATAGAACGAATAAGTGAGTAAAATGAAAATAAGAATAACAAAGAAATAGTGCGTTCCAAAACAAAAACAAGGCTTATTCGTACGTGCGTTTGTGTGCGTGTCTTTTTTTGCGCGTGCCTTTCTAAACGAAAACAACACGTTTGTTATATAAATGTTTTAAAATAAAAAAATAAACTTAGATACACAGTACACTATTAGACTATTTTGACGAAAAATGCTCTCCCACATATGTATTTTCAGATTGAGTGAAAGAATATATAATTATTTCCACTGCCAGACAACATTGCAGCCAGCAAGAGCTACGAAAGCCAACAAACCGGAAGTCCAAGACTCGAGTCTAGCCCTCAATTGGGCTCATCAGTTACACACATCCGAACTCAGGATTCGAAACCTGAGTCTCTTGCATGCGAGGCAAGCACTCTACCAACTGAGCAAACGCGCCACACAGAAGAAAGTCTTATTAACAATCATAGACCAAGCAAACCGCAAGGAAATCTGACAGTGGAATGCACCTACCTTTGTCGTGAACAATGGATGTGATCATCGCAATCAGCCTTAACCCAAGTCGATGTCTTCCTAGTAGGAATTTCCTAAAATTCGGTACCGGTTGATAGATTCAAAATCGGCAACGAAGCCATCTCTGACTCCATTACTAAGAACCAAATCCATTCGGTCACCGTTAATCGCGAGAAATGCAGTTAAACATTTATTTGTAAATGTTTTTAATGTCTATCAGAGTGATCTAATCATTATAATACTATAATAATTATTAAATACCTGCAGGCACTAGTGTTTTATCCTTTCAGGACTCATCAGTGCAGGGTGTCACGATTAACACCGGTCGATAGATTCGATCCCGGCAACGAAGCTATCTCTGACTCCGTTAATACTTCTGCGAATCTGTTTGGAAAGTGTATTACTCTTTTCCCCCAATCCACGGTAATTTTAAATAAACCGGGCATTTCATTTGGGAAAAAGAGTAACAGACTTTCCAAACAGATTCGCAGAAGTATTTACGACTGCTATTATTCTGTGTCCTTGCGTTTGGTATATACTACGAGACCTGCTTTTCCGTCTTTTCGCAAGGATAGTTTGCCTTACATCCAAAATATCAATATTGTATATCAATTCAAATGCCAGTGCGATGTTGGTTATGTTGGGCGAACATCCTTGCACCTTTTGACTCGTATAAACCAGCATGTTCCATCGAAGATCAGACAAGGGAGGATGGGGTCTGGTGGTCTCCCTCCTTCTGCAGCCTTGGACTCTGCTATTGGCCAGCATTTGGTTGACAACCCATGCTGTGCCGATAGATATAAAATAGAATGGTTCGAGGTGCTACATAGAGCGGCCTCCAAAAACCATTTAAAGATTTTGGAGTCTGTTTCTATTGCGGTGCGTCAACCTTCTTTATGCCGACAAAAGGAAACATCCAACGCATTGTTTCTCTGTGGGGAACTTTGAATCTTTTCTCTCGTTTTTTTTTTCTCCCTCGTTGTGCCAATATTTTAATCGTTTTTAAACGTTAACAAATTTATTTTAGTGTTCCCGTACTTTTGGCACATTTAATAAGTTCCCCATTAGAACTCTTTATTTTCGACATAATATTATTTTGTACGCTATCGATTTTCTCCTGATGAGATGATAGCCGAAAGAACTCTTGAGAAACTTCCGCTTATTATTTTCAAAACTGTATATAAATTCTGTACCTCTAAACATATATATATATATATATATATATATATATATATATATATATATATATATATATATATATATGTGTGTGTGTGTGTGTGTGTGTTTGTGTGTATGTATATAAATATATATATATATATATATATATATATCCTTTGTCCTGTATGTGCCTGCTCATTGGCTGATTAGGAAGGGCGTGGTGGATACTAGAAAGCTGATTGTATAACTAAAAACTATATAAAAACGCGAGACAACCACAAAATTCTCGCATAAGGCTTATGAATCCTAGAGTGGATGAAACGCGGAATATTCAGTGTAGCTTAATCGCCATATATATTTTATAACTTACTATATATATATCGCAAATTATGTAACAACCAAAGTTTTGTTTTCGTTTAGAAATGTTTAAACAAATCGAACTGATGCATTCGGACGATGTCAAAACATTGTTAATTCATTACCCATTCAGCATCAGCCATATAGCGTAATGGTGAGAAGCCTTGACGGTCATTTGGGCGGTCGGGTTTCGCTTCTGGCTTGAGGCAGTTGCCTGTCTAGCCGCACTGATGAGCTGTGAAATAGTACTGTATGTGGATGACTATATATATATATATATATATATATATATATATATATATATATATATATATATATATATATATATATAGGTTAGATAAAATAATTAAGAACAGGAAACTAGATCTAATATTTGTAACATGTTTTTCCTAAGATTAAGGGAGGTGGTCTTTGATCAACACTGCTGTGGAGCCATGATATAATATACTGTATTGTTTTTAAATCCCCTAAACAGTGTTTCATGGTAAACAACTGATGATCCCTTAAAAATAGATTATTACTGGTACTATAGTGAATTCGAGAGAGCAAGTTTATGCAGTGATTGCAGGTGATTGAATAACTTACTGACTAAATGGTTTTCTAACGAATGATAACATTTTTTGTATAGTTTTAAAGGTTAAAGTTTAAAAAGGAGATAAAAAAGTACTCAATACTGAAGTAGAGATAAATGTAGTATTTAAAAATTCTTTAGTGAACACAGAACATTAAAGTTTGTTTCGGCAAACACAGACGAAATTGTCTGACCTGCTTCTTCAGATCTTTTGTATTAAAGGGAAAATATTGCCGCATTAACAACTGATTATATAATGTTATAAATTCAATTAAAAAAATCTTAATTCTGCAATATTTTAAGTTATAAATTTATTATATTTTTACTAGAATATCTTGTCCTTTTTTCCAGTTTTAACAAATAGTCCTTTACTTTTCCCTGTTTAAGCTTAACCATATTACTTTTCATGCTCGCATTTTTCTATTGTAATCCATGATTTTTCCAGGCTTCTAATAAATTCATTTGTTCTTTGTTTAATTGAAATCTCATTTTTTTTCCCTTATAATCACATATGTAATAACAATGTACGGCACTCGTCTGCTTTCAATAAAATCCCCAAAATTATCTCCCTTTCATGCTTTCATTCTCTTTGTTTTACTTGTTACTTCTCTTTTCGAGACAGCAATGAATTAGTAGCAACAGTAGTCGCTGAAGCGACGTTGTTGCTATGGAAAACAGTCATAAAAAACGTCGCTCACCTCCTTACATATTTTCACGATTTTGAACACGGGAAAATTCATAATAATTTTTTTTACTGAAGGAAAATTGAAATTTTATTTTCTTATTATAGCTGAGAAGGTGCTCTATAAAGTGTAATAATTGTTTGAAATTTGGTCGAAAAATGAGTGAGCGGCGAAGCTTTAAAGCAGTTCTAAATGACTAAAACTGCCACTTAACCATATATTCAAACACTGCAATGTTTGAATGATGAATTGTATAAATAAATGTATGATTTCTATTTTCTTAATACTCTTGTGTACAACATTTTTCTTTATTTTATTTCAGCCGTTCAACACGAGAGGGCGCCACGATCGTTTCAACAACGCCACCCCAGCCCCGACTTGATTAAACGATCGACTGATCCGAACCCTGTCTCTTTTGCGCCAATGCCAAAATATGGGGACCATTCCAGGTGAGTCTGAATAAACCAACAATTATTCCTTATTTATGAACAAGAAAAGCTGCCTTACAAATGGATGTATCATTTCCGAGTACATCTGCATTTATCAACCCGTGATTTCCACGAAGTTACTCGGGTGTGCCCGGCAGATGACAGGAAAAACCGGAAGCGGTCGACAAGTAGTTTCCTAGATATTAAAACATTTTTTTCCAATGTATTACTAAAAGAATTTCAGTAGTCGTCGCCATTCTTAACATAGAGAGGAGGGTTGTAACAATTTCATTTTTTGTAATAAAGCTCGCAGACTCGTTTCATGTTCTTCCCGTCATCTGCTGAGCACACCCGAGTAACTTCGTGAAAATCCCGAGTCAATAAATGCAGAAGCACCTATTTCCGAATTTCTTTTAGCTGAGGATCGATAATTCGTATTATTTGGATTCTTCAGACAAGTGTTCTCATCTTGTGTTATTTTTACAACATTTTATAGTCAATGTACCCCTACCCTTAGTGGACGAAGTACAAATTATAGACAGAGAAGAAAGATGGCAAGTATGACGACTGAAAGAAGTAGCGCAAATGCTGGGCAAAGATTACCTGCGAAGCAGACCTGGTATAGTATTTAACACAATATGGGAACCATAATTTAGAAGTAATAAATAATCTATATATCTATAAAAGTGAGAATGTGTGTGTGTATGTGTGTGAGAACAATTCTCAACCTATATACTCAACGAATTATTGATCTACAAACTTGAAATTTGGTATATATGGTATTCAGTCACGTGGAAAACTTTTTAATTGGTTTTCATCCGAAAAAAGTGCTGATAAGGGATAAAAAAAAATTGGTACTTGTTTCACGACTGCACATGCGCGGCCGTGAAAGATGACAGCTTCATTATGTTAAGAATAAATAGATATGGAAACACCTTGGAGAAAATCGTGTCAGGCTGGTCTAATGGTTATCGCACTTGACTCACTGTCATTAAGTTGTGGTTTCGATCACAGCTCGAGTATTTTTTACAAGAAGTGAACTATTTAGAAAAAACATAATACTCGGATGAACGTGTCTCAGTTTCTTTCCGTCTTTTACTTCATTTTTTAAAACGGAATTTAACGTGATGTTTAATAATGATGCTATTTCTGTTTACAATAAATAAGAAATCAGCATTAATTAAAATATAAGATTTATGCATATTTTACGACCGGGTAACGCCGGGCGGCCTGTTATATATATATATATATATATATATATATATATATATATATATATATATATATATATATCTTTTCAAGGGAAATAAGGTAAAAAAAACCCGATAAAAGTGCTCGATATGTTAATAGAGCGGTATATGAATTTTTAATTTTTTATTGAGCCCATAATAAATTTACATTACTGTTTCCATTGGATTTTCACCCCAGGAGATGAGGTAGAGTACCAATTTCATCGGAATTTATAGGTGGACCCATAAATTCCGATGAAATTGGTACTCTACCTCATCTCCTGGGGTGAAAATCCAATGGAAACAGTAATGTAAATTTATTATGGGCTCAATAAAAAATTAAAAAATTATATATATATATATATATATATATATATATATATATATATATATATATATATATATATATATATTCAGGCAAACATTATTAAAAACAACAGAGATACCTTACTTGATGATTCTTTTTTCATTTTTTCGATCTTTCGTAAGATCTTTTTAACTTCAAGAAAGAATCGAAAGCGCTCGTGTGAACCATGGAACATTTGTAAATACCTTCCATCAAAAAATCTTACGAAAGATCGAAAAAATGAAACAAAGAATCATTAAGCAAGGTATCTCTGTTGTTTTTAATAATATTTGCCTGAATGAAGGAATGCTGCCTAAATACACTAATATATATATATATATATATATATATATATATATATATTTCAGAGGAAACATAATTTAATTTAAATACCAAAAAAAAAAAAAACGGGCAGGTGAAATTATTAAAATTTCCTTAAGGCCTTATCGTCTGACCCTCTAAGAGGAAACGTCAGAATGATAAATTAAAAACTAAGAAACGAATGAGGGAAGAAGGGAATTTTGGTTTCAGTTGGAAGAAAAGTGAAAAAAAAAAAAAAAAAAAAAACTCACTGTTCAGGTGGTTTTAAATCAATGAATATCTCCAACTGATGTTTCAGAATCTTTTTGTCTACACAGGCTAGGTCGAGAGTTGTTAATAACTAACGCCTCAATGATATTGAGATGATATTTCGACCTCGCATTGTATAAAACAGAAAACCACCCATCGGAATATTGATCAGAACACCTATTTATACTCAACAGGTGATTACCAATGGCGGACTCATGAGCTTGGGAGTGCCCGGATGTTCTCGACACCTGGTGTAGTCGAATATCCCGAGGGATATGTTGGGATATTCTCATTTCTAATCTTTGGGATGTTTTGCCAACGTAGTCAGCTCCACACTGACAAACAAATTTATAAACAACAGAATTCTTTTGAATGGTTGGCAAAACATCTTTACGAAAAGAAGAGAAAAAGGTTCGAGTTGTGTAAACTACTCTAAGCATAGTAGGTGGAAAACAACGTTGAGTAGCAGAAGAAATCCTTTTAACAATATGAAGGCCAACAGGACCCAACCATGGTAATTTTAAATAAATGGGACAACGTGATGGACCAATATGTTTAACACTATTAAATGTAGTAATTTTACGTTCAATAGTAGATTTTATTATATTAATGGGATATTCATTGCTAAGAAAAATATTTGTGATTTCCCCAAGTTCCGTATCAAGACGGTTTGGTGAACAAATCATAAGTGCACGATGCGTAAGAGCGCTAATGAGGTTTATTTTTCTAGACTGAGGGGCAAAAGAAAACCAATTAAGATAGAGCCCTGTAAATGTAGGTTTTCTATATACGGAGGTCTCAAACGTAGTACCAACTTTAGAAACGCGAACGTCGAGGAATGGGAGAGAGCCACAGTCCTCAACCTCCATAGTAAATTGTAACGATAGATGCAGGTTGCAAAGAAGACGAAGAAACTGTTCAGCTTCACTCCGTGAGGGAAAGCATGCAAAAGTATCATCGACGTAGCGTGTGTAGAATGCTGGCTTAGTAATTTTGGAAAATAATTCGTTTTCCAAAAATCCAACGAAAATGTTGGCTAGCGAAGGACCAAGAGGGCTACCCATAGATATCCCGTCAATTTGCCGGTACATAATGTTGTTGAAACTAAAGGAGACTGATTTAGTAGCAAGTTCCATCAGTTCAACGAAAATTCGTTCAGGAAATTGTGGAGATTTTGAGGGGCCACGGTATAGATAGTCAGCACAAATACCAATGGTTTCATACAAAGGTATATTAGTAAAGAGACTATTAATGTCAAAGGAAGCTAAGAACTCGGTATTTTTAGATAAAGATAATTTTTGTATCTGAGATACGAATTGAAAAGAATCAGAGATACAATGGACCGAATAAAAAGAAAGCACAGGTTTAAGAAGATCAACCAGTCATTTCCCAAGTTCGTGTTGTGCAGAACCCAACATAGATAAAATGGGTCGCAAAGGAATGTTGGGTTTATGGACCTTGGGTAAACCGTACATTCTAGGCCTTTGAGAGCTGATGGGTCGGATTCTATCATAAATCTCCTTAGAAATAAATCCACTTTTATGAAGTTGAAGAAATCTTTTCTGGATTTTTATTTCCATACCAAAAGTATCATCATGGCTTAAATCACCCAAACGGAGAAATTTACTTTTATCGTCCAAGATTTGTAACATTTTGGAGATATAATCCGTTTTGTTAAGTATAACAACACCCGATCCTTTATCCGGGCGAGAAAGATAAATGTCGGGATTAGACCTAATTAATTTTGCCGCTTCAAAATGATTTTTCTGCCAAACAAAATCACTAGATTTAGTATTTATGGCAGAAAACCTCCGACCTAATTCGCCCAACTGAATTTTAACACTAGTTAATTCATCAGTAGAGATAGGCGAATGGTGTTTTAATTGAGTATATAATAATTCAATTTCACTAAATATTGAAATTTTATCAACAAAAGGGGGAGGAATGCAAAATTGTAAGCCAGCAGATAAAACAAATTCTTCTGTATTGGACAAAACATGAGAAGAATAATTAAATATATGTTTATCCAAATTTGTTATAATCCCAAACTTCTTAGTAATTAAATTTTTTAAATATTTATCATAAGAAGAAGTACATTTATTACGGGTAAAATTATCGCCAATGGATAAAAACCTGGAAAAACGGAGTTTATCAAAGAAAGATAGTTCTTTCCAAACCATGGCCCAAAGTAAAAGGTGTTTACTACGTAACGAATTATATGTATTGGAATTAAATAGGATTTCATCTTGTATATATACACACACACACACACACAGTAGGATACGGTTTTTCAGGTTACGATGTGGAATACAATGTTTTTCTGACCCCTGGTCACGGTATTTGCCTCACCTTACGGTGTTATTTATAATCGTATTTGATTATATACATGTTTATTATATACTGTACCGTATTTTGTCACTAATTTTTTATACCGTATCCCGAGGTTCTACTGTAATAGCCATTTTAGACAAGACAAAGCCATATGTTGGTATACATAGATTTATTTGTCGATGCAATAAGGAGACACAGTAATTAGGAAAAAAGTTATATGCTCTTTATACCTATTTCGAAGCCTAATCTTGTCAGAAATGAGGCTAGTGTGCAAACATTTCAATCTATGTATACCAACATCTTGTCTATAATTGCTATTATATTTAAGCTACACCAAACCTGTTGAGCTTTACACATCTTTATAGGCTTAATCTTAAAGAAGCTTTACACACACACACACACACACACACACACACACACACACACACACACACACACACACACACACACACAGGTATTTAATAATTTAATGATTATTATAGTAAATATAAATATATATATATGTATGTATAGTAATAATATTTAGTAATAAATAGTAACATATAGTGATAAGTAGTGAGATTGTACAACTAAAAACAAAATAGGCATAAGTCTCACACAATTTATACTAGAATTGTTTGCCAGGATCCGTGGCATAGTGAACAGAGCATTTGATAAAATTCAATTGTAAGTTACATTCTTTTGGAAGTTGAAGGTACACAGGCGACATTCAAAATACAATTGCAAATTACTTAGGACGGGACTTACGGGACGATTTATGGCGTGTTTACTCAACGTCGAGGTCATCAATTTGTAGTGTGGTCCCTGACTTTGGTGGAGACAACCTTGGACGAGGATAGCGTCTTTAGGTATTGCTAAGAACCACATTAACGAGGATTAGTTATTCTTAATATTTATATTCTTCGGACTACTGTTCTCACCTTGAGTGTCATTTTCGCAACGTTTCCGTCGATGTAACCTCCGACCTTCTTCTGGTGTAACTTGTCGGATTTAGGAATGTTTCTGCCGAACTCGAGAATTTGGATGGAATTTCGAACGGAACCTTTTATTCACTTCATTTGGGTAGCATGCTCTCGTTCCATCAGCCATGACTGGATAGAGGTACTAAGTAATTTGCAATTACATTTTTAGGCCGCCCAACCTGAGAATTGAACCTTCCACCTTCAGGGGAATATCACTTTTACAATTGATTTTGCCAAGTACTCTTACCAATACGCCACGGATCCTAAGTCAAAATGCTCATGATGTGAATTTGGCAGCGTTGCACTATGTATGTGTATGATATGTTTACCTTGTTCTGTTTTTCTTTTTGTCTTCCCAAGACTACCTCAATATATAATACTAACAATATTTAGACAAACTAAGCAAATCTTAAACTTTTCTGAGTTCTTATGCAGAAGATGACTCGTTTTTCCGTGAATGTTGCGTCGGCAGCTTACGTAAATGGTCAGAATATGGCGAAACACTAAGCCAATGCAGCAGATGCCAATTAATAAATTGGAAGAAAATATTAGTTTTATTCAAAATTTAAATATTAAAAATGAACCTTAGTAAAGGCACCCTTTTGAGGTAAATCATTTTCACAATCACTGCAATTTTCCATACAGAGTGTAAGACAAACCTTGTTCTATCTCTTACATTAATGTGGATACTGACATAAATATTGTAATCGTTTTATGGGTATTTATGCAAAGAACGACCTTTTTTTTCCGTGAATGTTGCCTCGGCATATTCCGGCAGTTTACATAAACTGCCAGAATATGGCGAAACTCTTAGTCAATGCAGCAGACGAAAGTTAATAAATTGGAAGAAAATAGTTTTTATCATGCAAAAAATGAAATCATTAAAAATGAATAAATTTTAATAAAGTCGTCAAAATGAATCTAGCGGGTTTGCAGATTATGCTACAGTTGCCGGAGAAAAAGTTCTTTCATTTTGCCAAGAATAAAAACAAATCGGAAACAGATGCCGAACATGTGCAAGAAATGCATTTAAAAAAAAGTATTCTTCAAACAGTAACATTACTTACAAAAAATAGCAAATAAGTTAATAAATAAAAGTAAAAACAAAAAAGTTTACATCATTGCCAAACATTATTTTACAAAATAAATAAATAAATAAATAAATAAATATCCACGAAACTCACCGTAGATCGATTTTCTAACTGTATTTCCATTTTTCGTCATTGAAATTACTATACGATAAATGTTTTTTATTATGACATTTTTTTTCTAGCGTTTTAAAATTTGATCAGCGCTCGGCATATTCCGGCGGTTTACGTAAGTTACCGGAATATGTCGAAACAACGTCCACGAAAAAAACGGATCATTCTCTGCACAAGTACCCTTTTATTTTGCAGGCTTGATTTCACTCCATATTCAACGCCAATGCAATCGGATATTGGTTATAGTGGGACGAGTCACATATTTCAGCCAGTCACCCTTCATCTGAACTCGGAACCAAATCGAGAATCAACAGCATCAATATTATCGTCACATGGCCACCATTTCACGCAGTCTCATCTCCCAAAGTTCCGTGCGCAACCACCATTGTTACTCCCCTCTCCACATCCTTCATATTCCTGCAAGAACATAAGATATGAAAACAGAGGATCAAGCAGAAAACCTTTTTATGGTAACAGTCCATTTTTCCGCGATGATGATGTCGTAGGGTCCGTCGACGCGCAAGAAATGGCGGAGAACAAACACAAAGATCTGTACGCGAGACATTTCGACAGCGATGAAAGAAACACGTCGCCTCCACCTACAAAGCGGAACAAAAGAGATTCCAATTCGTCCGGTAAGAATTGTTTATTTGGCTTTCTTTCTTTCTTTCTTTCTTTTTCTTTCTTTATTGTTTTTGAGGTAAGCCTTAACAACCTTAACAACTACAAAAACCTTTCTCAACCAACGATTACCATGACAAATGACACCCTACCTGAAATCCCATCTTTCAAACTCCTCGGCCTAACATTCACAGACAATATGAATTGGAACAAATGCAAGGCTGTTGCAAAGAAGGTGGACTCCTAGGTGTATCAGAATTTTTGTAGGAATTTTTGACACCCCTAACACGAAACTGCGAATAAAATATAAAAAAACTCGTAATTTCTCTTTTAAAAGTGGGTTGTTTATTTTCTTTATGGATTATACTTCCAAAATAAACTATTAAAGTTGTTTTAAAAGTAATAGAAATATATATTTTTTAAAAATAGTAATGAATTTTACGAACTCAATATTTTTCAATTTTTAAAATTTAAAAAATCTATCCAAATTTTTCTATTGATTCTATTTTTACGATATTTTCAGGGTCAATGTGAAATTTTATGCTCTTTCCAATAAATCGAATATAATATTTTAGACAAACGTTTATTTTTAAATTCACGCCCCCCCATTTTCAAGTGTCTATTAAAAAGTAAATAATTAATTTACTCACCAAAGTGTTATATATCACAAATTGAAGAAAAAAGGTCAATAAATAATATATTCAAATTAAAATTAAGTAGTGTTTTTTTAGAAATTTACCTGTAAAGTTCGAAGTTTAAACCTTTTTTTTAAACCACGTTGTTTGTTTTTTCTTTTGTTTTTTTTTTTAATGAAACCTTGGTCCTTGCTCCTTTAATTGAAAAAAAATTAGGGCTTGAATTACATTTTTTGAGTAGTTATAAGCTTGGAAAGACGGGGGTCGAATAATTCACGGCTCCCATTTTGAAATGTCTATTAAAAAGTAAATAATTAATTTACTCACCAAAGTGTTATATATCACAAATTGAAGAGAAAAGGTCAATAAATAATATATTCAAATTTAAAACAAAAAAGTAGTGTTTTTTTTAGAAATTTACCTGTAAAGTCCGAAGTTTAAAACCTTTATAAAAAAAACACATTGTTTTTTTTTTAATGAAACCTTGGTCCTTGCTCCTTTAATTGAAAAAACAATTAGGCAGTGAATAACATTTTTCGAGGAGTTATAAGCTTGGAAAGACAGGGGGTCGAATAATTCACTATTTTTCACGAAATTTCTGACACACCTAGTGGACTCCCTCTACCGTACTAAAAAAAATGACTCGCACAAGAGAGAATCTTATGTATTTACAAATGCACAATTTACCCACACATGGGAGATTGTTGCCAAATTTGGGCTGGAGCACTTACCAAACCTATCTCACTCTTTGACAGAGTCCACAAAAGAACCTCAAATCTAATCGGTACCGCACTGTCGGCCAAGCTTCAGTCACTGTCCCATCGCCTAATGTCGTGCCTTGTTTTACTTTAATAGAAAGCGTTCTGATAAACATAAAACTTGTGTCCACCCGTCGACGCACTCCCAACAAGTAGCAAACACACACTCCTTCACTGTTGAGATCCATAGATACCGGCAAGCTTTCTACTCTAACAGTTTCTTCCCTCGGATTGCAAGACTTTGAAATTCCGCCCTGTTTCCTGCTTCTCTGACTGTACTAAATTGTAGAAGTTTAGATGTAATGTGAACAGATATCTTGTTGCTCAACTCCCCACAGTTACCTGTTAGACATGATCTCAAATAGAAAACCCTTACGTTTCAAATTTTAATAGGTTTTGTTTGGAACGAAAAAGAGTAAAATAAAATTCTGCAAGTCAAGAGACATACAAAACAGATAGTACTACACAAAAACAATCCATAGAAATTTAATAAACAACAAACAACACAAAAACAATCCATAGACATTTAATAAACAACAAACTACACAAAAAGAATCCATAGACATTTAATGAACAACAAACAACACAAAAACAATCCATCGACATTTAATAAACAACAAACTACACAAAAACAATCCATAGACGTTTAATAAACAACAAACAATACAAAAACAATCAATAGACATTTAATAAACAACAAACTACACAAAAACAATCCGTACACATTTAATAAACAACAAACTACACAAAAACAATCTATAGACGTTTAATAAACAACAAACAACACAAAAACAATCCATAGACATTTAATAAACAACAAACTACACAAAAACAATCCATAGACATTTAATAAACAACAAACAACACAAAAATAATACATAGACATTTAATAAACAACAAACAACACAAAAACAACCCATATACATTTAATGAACAACAAACAACACAAAAGTAATACATAGACATTTAATAAACAACAAACTACACAAAAACAATCCATAAACATTTAATAAACAACAAACAAAAAAAACAATCCATATACATTTAATAAACAACAAACTACACAAAAACAATCCATAAACATTTAATAAACAACAAACTACACAAAAACAATCCATAGACATTTAATAAACAACACACAACACAAAAATAATACATAGAAATTTAATAAACAACAAACAACACAAAAAAATCCATAAACATTCAATAAACAACAAACTACAGAAAAACAATCCATAAACATTTAATAAACAACAAACAACAAAAACAATCCATATACATTTAATAAACAACAAACTACACAAAAACAACCCATAAACATTTAATAAACAACAAACAACACAAAAACAACCCATAGACATTTAATAAACAACAAACAACACAAAAAAATCCATAGCATTTTTAAAATTCACTGGCTGTGATTATTAAGGGTATTCATATTTCTGCTGAAGCTGTTCATTTAAATAAATTAAATTAAATTGAAATCATAAAAATTGGTCAGTCACCCCATAAGATGTATAGCAATAAAATACTGAATTTTCAAAAGTCTACGACAATTTTAAATGCTTGTACACAAAAAGTCTGGAATCTTATTTAAGGAGCTTCGTACATTCCCGCATTCATCCTGATGCCTTTTTTTTTCAATAAATTCAGGTATTCACAACTCGTATGGACAAAACTAAATAGGGCGTCGTCATCTTCACATCTTTTAAGATGGCTTCCCATAACGTTCTTAACAGTTTTTCAAACCTTTCTATCTTAAGTTGCATGTTCAAATCTTGAAATTGTTTGATCTGGAGTTTTTACTGTAGATGTTGATACGTACAAGGTGTGAGAGATCCTTCTCGATAACTTTAAGCCATTTTATTGGAGTCTTTCCCGACATTCTTTTTACTGATTGAAGTGTTTAATCACGCGATATCAAGCTTGTATTTGTTGGCGTCTTTCTCCAAATTCTTTTTTTTTCTAGTTGCTCAATATTCTTCGTGCATTGAATCGGTCCCGCACTGTCGGCAAAGCTCCAGTCACTGTCGCATCGCCTAATGTCGTACCCTTGTGCCTGTTTTACTTTAATAGAAAGCGTTCTGATAAACATAAAACTTGTGTCCACCCGTCGACGTACTCCCGACAAGTAGCAAACACACACTCCTTAACTGTTGAGATCCATAGATACCGGCAAGCTTTCTACTCTAACAGTTTCTTCCCTCAAATTGTTAGACTTTGAAACTCCGCCCTGTTTCCTGCTTCTCTGACTGTACTAAATTGTAGAAGTTTAGATGTAATGTGAACAGATATCTTGTTGCTCAACTCCCCACAGTTACCTGTTGGACATGATCTCAAATAGAAGACCCTTACGTTTACTATTTTAATGGGTTTTGTTTGGAACGAAAAAGGGTAAAAAAATTCTGCAAGTCAAGAGACATACAAAACAGATAGTACTACACAAAAACAATCCATAGACATTTAATAAAAAACAAACAACACAAAAACAATCAATAGACATTTAATAAACAACAAACAACACAAAAACAATCAATAGACATTTAATAAACAACAAACAACACAAAAACAATCCATAGACATTTAATAAACAACAAACTACACAAAAACAATCCATAGACGTTTAATAAACAACAAACAACACAAAACAATCCATAGACATTTAATAAACAACAAACTACACAAAAACAATCCATAAACATTTAATAAACAACAAACAACAGAAAAACAATCCATAGACATTTAATAAACAACAAACAACAGAAAAACAATCCATAGACATTTAATAAACAACAAACAATACAAAAGTAATACATAGACATTTAATAAACAACAAACAATACAAAAGTAATACATAGACATTTAATAAACAACAAACTACACAAAAACAATTCATAGACATTTAATAAACAACAAACTACACAAAAACAATCCATAGACGTTTAATAAACAACAAACAACACAAAACAATCCATAGACATTTAATAAACAACAAACTACACAAAAACAATCCATAAACATTTAATAAACAACAAACAACAGAAAAACAATCCATAGACATTTAATAAACAACAAACAACAGAAAAACAATCCATAGACATTTAATAAACAACAAACAATACAAAAGTAATACATAGACATTTAATAAACAACAAACAATACAAAAGTAATACATAGACATTTAATAAACAACAAACTACACAAAAGCAATCCATACACATGTAATAAACAACAAACTACACAAAAACAATCCATATACATTTAATAAACAACAAACTACACAAAAACAATCCATAAACATTTAATAAACAACAAACTACACAAAAACAATCCATAGACATTTAATAAACAACACACAACACAAAAATAATACATAGAAATTTAATAAACAACAAACAACACAAAAAAATCCATAAACATTCAATAAACAACAAACTACAGAAAAACAATCCATAAACATTTAATAAACAACAAACAACAAAAACAATCCATATACATTTAATAAACAACAAACTACACAAAAACAACCCATAAACATTTAATAAACAACAAACAACACAAAAACAACCCATAGACATTTAATAAACAACAAACAACACAAAAAAATCCATAGCATTTTTAAAATTCACTGGCTGTGATTATTAAGGGTATTCATATTTCTGCTGAAGCTGTTCATTTAAATAAATTAAATTAAATTGAAATCATAAAAATTGGTCAGTCACCCCATAAGATGTATAGCAATAAAATACTGAATTTTCAAAAGTCTACGACAATTTTAAATGCTTGTACACAAAAAGTCTGGAATCTTATTTAAGGAGCTTCGTACATTCCCGCATTCATCCTGATGCCTTTTTTTTTCAATAAATTCAGGTATTCACAACTCGTATGGACAAAACTAAATAGGGCGTCGTCATCTTCACATCTTTTAAGATGGCTTCCCATAACGTTCTTAACAGTTTTTCAAACCTTTCTATCTTAAGTTGCATGTTCAAATCTTGAAATTGTTTGATCTGGAGTTTTTACTGTAGATGTTGATACGTACAAGGTGTGAGAGATCCTTCTCGATAACTTTAAGCCATTTTATTGGAGTCTTTCCCGACATTCTTTTTACTGATTGAAGTGTTTAATCACGCGATATCAAGCTTGTATTTGTTGGCGTCTTTCTCCAAATTCTTTTTTTTTCTAGTTGCTCAATATTCTTCGTGCATTGAATCGGTCCCGCACTGTCGGCAAAGCTCCAGTCACTGTCGCATCGCCTAATGTCGTACCCTTGTGCCTGTTTTACTTTAATAGAAAGCGTTCTGATAAACATAAAACTTGTGTCCACCCGTCGACGTACTCCCGACAAGTAGCAAACACACACTCCTTAACTGTTGAGATCCATAGATACCGGCAAGCTTTCTACTCTAACAGTTTCTTCCCTCAAATTGTTAGACTTTGAAACTCCGCCCTGTTTCCTGCTTCTCTGACTGTACTAAATTGTAGAAGTTTAGATGTAATGTGAACAGATATCTTGTTGCTCAACTCCCCACAGTTACCTGTTGGACATGATCTCAAATAGAAGACCCTTACGTTTACTATTTTAATGGGTTTTGTTTGGAACGAAAAAGGGTAAAAAAATTCTGCAAGTCAAGAGACATACAAAACAGATAGTACTACACAAAAACAATCCATAGACATTTAATAAAAAACAAACAACACAAAAACAATCAATAGACATTTAATAAACAACAAACAACACAAAAACAATCAATAGACATTTAATAAACAACAAACAACACAAAAACAATCCATAGACATTTAATAAACAACAAACTACACAAAAACAATCCATAGACGTTTAATAAACAACAAACAACACAAAACAATCCATAGACATTTAATAAACAACAAACTACACAAAAACAATCCATAAACATTTAATAAACAACAAACAACAGAAAAACAATCCATAGACATTTAATAAACAACAAACAACAGAAAAACAATCCATAGACATTTAATAAACAACAAACAATACAAAAGTAATACATAGACATTTAATAAACAACAAACAATACAAAAGTAATACATAGACATTTAATAAACAACAAACTACACAAAAACAATTCATAGACATTTAATAAACAACAAACTACACAAAAACAATCCATAGACGTTTAATAAACAACAAACAACACAAAACAATCCATAGACATTTAATAAACAACAAACTACACAAAAACAATCCATAAACATTTAATAAACAACAAACAACAGAAAAACAATCCATAGACATTTAATAAACAACAAACAACAGAAAAACAATCCATAGACATTTAATAAACAACAAACAATACAAAAGTAATACATAGACATTTAATAAACAACAAACAATACAAAAGTAATACATAGACATTTAATAAACAACAAACTACACAAAAGCAATCCATACACATGTAATAAACAACAAACTACACAAAAACAATCCATAGACGTTTAATAAACAACAAACAACACAAAACAATCCATAGACATTTAATAAACAACAAACAACACAAAAACAATCCATAAACATTTAATAAACAACAAAAAACAGAAAAACAATCCGTAGACATTTAATAAACAACAAACAACACAAAAACAATCAATAGACATTTAATAAACAACAAACAACACAAAAACAATCCATAGACATTTAATAAACAACAAACTACACAAAAACAATCCATAGACATTTAATAAACAACAAACTACACAAAAACAATCCATAAACATTTAATAAACAACAAACAACAGAAAAACAATCCATAGACATTTAATAAAAAACAAACAACACAAAAACAATCAATAGACATTTAATAAACAACAAACAACACAAAAACAATCCATAGACATTTAATAAACAACAAACTACACAAAAACAATCCATACACATTTAATAAACAACAAACTACACAAAAACAATCCATAGACGTTTAATAAACAACAAACAACACAAAACAATCCATAGACATTTAATAAACAACAAACTACACAAAAACAATCCATAAACATTTAATAAACAACAAACAACAGAAAAACAATCCATAGACATTTAATAAACAACAAACAACAGAAAAACAATCCATAGACATTTAATAAACAACAAACAATACAAAAGTAATACATAGACATTTAATAAACAACAAACAATACAAAAGTAATACATAGACATTTAATAAACAACAAACTACACAAAAACAATCCATACACATTTAATAAACAACAAACTACACAAAAACAATCAATAGACGTTTAATAAACAACAAACAACACAAAAAAATCCATAGACATTTAATAAACAACAAACTACACAAAAACAATCCATAAACATTTAATAAACAACAAACAACAGAAAAACAATCCATAGACATTTAATAAACAACAAACAACAGAAAAACAATCCATAGACATTTAATAAACAACAAACAATACAAAAGTAATACATAGACATTTAATAAACAACAAACAATACAAAAATAATACATAGACATTTAATAAACAACAAACAACACAAAAGTAATACATAGACATTTAATAAACAACAAACTACACAAAAACAATCCATAGACATTTAATAAACAACAAACAACACAAAAGTAATACATAGACATTTAATAAACAACAAACAATACAAAAACAATCCATAGACGTTTAATAAACAACAAACAACACAAAAAAATCCATAGACATTTAATGAACAACAAACAACACAAAAACAATCCATAGAATTTAATAAACAACAAACAACACAAAAACAATCCATAGAATTTTAATAAACAACAAACAATACAAAAACAATCCATAGACATTTAATAAACAACAAACAAAACAAAAACCATCCATAGACATTTAATAAACAACAAACAACACAAAACAATCCACAGGCATTTAATAAACAACAAACAACACAAAAACAATCCATAGATATTTAATAAACAACAAACAACACAAAAACAATCCATAGATATTTAATAAACAACAAACAACACAAAAACAATCCATAGATATTTAATAAACGACAAACAACACAAAAATAATCCATAGACGTTTAATAAACAACAAACTACACAAAAATGTAATCACTCTATACGATGAGCCTTCAATAAGTTCCCAGACTTTTCACGTATGAGCACTTTTATTGATAGTACACACATGGAACTCTAATCCTTTTTAAAGTTATCTCATCCGGCTGCAATACAGTTGTTGTACTGTCCCAACAGCTGGAAGGACCCATGGAAGTCCCCTTGTGTGAGCGTATCAATGACAATCGTCACAGCTACTTTCATCTATTTAATTGTCTCATAACGACAACCTCTAAGGGTTTCCTTGAGCTTAGGGAATAACCAAAAGTTACAGAGATCAAGATCTGGACCATAAGGAGAGTGAGGAACTGTCTTAGTCAAATTGTCTGCTACAAAGATGGGGTTGTGGACTGATGCATGTGCGCAAATCTTCCACAAATTCAGTTCTTCGCAAATAATTGTGAATACAGTTCCCACACTGCCATCAAACTGTGCACATTGTCTCTATAGACACATGACGCACCTTATCCATAAAATTTTCTTTATTTGGCGAATAATTTCACTTCTCACACCTCTCATCATCCCGCACAGACTCCCTGCCTTCATTGAATCTCTTATGTCATTCAAAAACTGATGCTGCATTCATGCAAGATGGTCCAAAATCCGTCTGAAGCATTCTATACGTTTCTGTGGCAATTTTTTCATTTAAAACATTTTTTTGCATATCGTCCTTCTAAAGTGTCACCACGTCCAGATTGCATTTTTAAAATTCACTGGCTGTGATAATCAAGCTTTAGTAGAGGGTATTCCAATTTCTGCTGTAGCTGTTCATTTAAATAAACTAAATTGAATTGAAATCATAAAAATTGGTCAGTCACCCCATAAGATGTATAGCAATAAAATACTGAATTTTCAAGAGTCTACGACAATTTTAAATGCTTGTACACAAAAAGTCTGGAATCTTATTCATCCTGGTGCCTTTTTTTTTTCAATAAATTCAGGTATTCACAACTCGTATGGACAAAACTAAATAGGGCGTCGTCATCTTCACATCTTTTAAGATGGCTTCCCATAACGTTCTTAACAGTTTTTCAAACCTTTCTATCTTAAGTTGCATGTTCAAATCTTGAAATTGTTTGATCTGGAGTTTTTACTGTAGATGTTGATACGTACAAGGTGTGAGAGATCCTTCTCGATAACTTTAAGCCATTTTATTGGAGTCTTTCCTGACATTCTTTTTACTGATTGAAGTGTTTAATCACGCGATATCAAGCTTGTATTTGTTGGCGTCTTTCTCCAAATTCTTTTTTTTCCAGTTGTTCAATATTCTTCGTGCATTGAACGCTACAAAGTTTGAACCTGTCAACATGAAACAGCCACAATAGTTTTTACAAGCATTCGCGGATATTCAATGTAATTTACACTGCTATAAAGTAAAGTCATGTGTGGCAATTACCGCGTCGTCGCAATCATGCGAACGATTCGAAAATATGGCGGATGTAATATATTATGTTACTGACAATTTGAGGTATTTCTATATCGGACGAACGAATCACAATATTGAATTTAAAGTAAAACAAATAGCGTCTACGTAATTCTTATGACGCATATTGCAACATATCCCAAAATTACGAAAAACGATAAGCTAGAAACATAATTATTAATGAAAAAAGCAATTTGTGAAATGAGGTGAAATCACTATATTCTGCTTACTAAAAAAGAAAAAAACGCTAAACAAAACAAAAACAAAAAAAAAGATAAGTTGACAGGGGATATAATTAAGTTCTGCTGCTTACGTCACGTAATGAACGTAATTCAAAACGTCGGACAAATTTTATTCCTCCATATCTCAAACATTATCGAAACCTGTTTTTCATTAATATTTATTTTTCTATCTTATCGTTTTCCGAATTTTTTGGGTATGTTACTATGTGCGACATGACAATTACGTAGGCACCATTTGTTTTACTTGAAATTCAATATTTCGATAGTGTCCGTTCACAACGTTTGTAGGGGTGTTCAAAAATGTTATATAAACTAGTTCAAATTGCGCTTTAACGGAGTTTTCAATTTTCGTTCGTTCACAATTTGCTTACGAATTCGCACCGGACGATTTTCTAGTCTTGTCTCGAACATCACCGAAGAAATGTCTGTGAAATCACTATTTATCTAAATCGTTGTTGATAATGTTGAAGAAGCCAGCAAATCAATGGTGGCCGACTATAAACGTCAGTACGTTGACCTCGGTATTAACACCGCCCACATCCGGTGTATTATTTTAGCCTTCACTTACGGTAACTCGGCAAATAATAGTTTGTTTATTTTTCTTTTTTGTTAGGTAAAGGAATACTATATTACATTAAAAACAAAAATAAATGGATGTGAAATATATTACAGATTTACAGTTTGACAAATAATAATCCACATTTTTGGATGATAAAATCTCTTAAAGATTTAGAAAAAAAAAGTGGAGGCTGATAGAACTTCTTCGCATCGGGCTAAGACATTACCACCAAAATTGAATGGTTCGAAATTTATAGTCAATCAAGAAATGGTCTATTTATTAAACAGGGTGTCTAAAAAGTCACTGAAGGGGGTTGAACTTAAATAGATTCTTTATCTTTCATGATATCCTTCTCTAATTTTAACACAATGTGGCTAAGACATTTCTTCTTTCTCTCTCTATTCCCTTTCTTCGTGCTCTGTTTTTTCTCTTTATATTCTTTTGCTAAACTAATTCTCCGTTTGGCTTTCTTCTTTCCAGACGCATCCAGCACGACTTCACAAGAGAATTCTGTGAGTACAACAACAAGCTCTGCGAAAGTAGCACCAATTCCAACCAATCCATCAAGATTCTCCCCGCACAAAGTTCTTCCGTCGGCCGCATTGAACATGAGTCCGCCATCTTCCTATTCCATTCCACCATTTTGCCTGTTAAATCCACAGATGACAGATCCGAACATCTACGTCAGTCCCAGCAACCTAACACAGGAGAATGTCTTTGAGACGGCTGCTCGCCTTCTGTTCATGTCGGTTAAATGGGCACGAAACATTCCGTCATTCTTGCAACAACCTTTCCGGGATCAGGCGATTTTATTGGAAGAAGCCTGGTGTGAATTGTTCATTCTTAGCACATCCCAATGGTCGTTACCTATTGATGTCGGTGAGAATCTTACCTCTTATTTTGTTAAAGCTGAATTAATCAAGTTTTTTTTTTATTTATTAAGAAGTCATCACATATTTAGGCCCAAAAGCCACTTGAGGATAAGGATTAATAGGTATCAAGTAAGACAACACTGTGATGACGGGTAGTAGTGAAAATTAGGTAGAATTTTGTTGTAATAGAGGACGGTTTAACAAGTATTTGTCTACATTGAACTTGAAAACGACCATGTTGTAACCAGCTGGAAAGCAGCCTTATGGTATAAAGTCCCAAGCGTGGACAGTTCTAGGAAAGAAAGAAACTTTATTCATGGAATTTTCGTTTAGTTTTAAACACAAATAAGGGTAATTGTTGATAGTGATTGTAGCTAGACGAGTGTTTGTTGTGAATGTTTTACAGGAGATTTTTTTCTTTATATACTAATCAACACAAGATACATACTAACATATTTTATAAAACCATATTTTATAAAAAAATATTTTATAAAAACTATTTAATGAAAATATTTTATAAAAACATATTTTATAAAAACATATTTTATAAAAAAATATTTTATAGAAACATATTTTATGAAAACATATTTTATAAAAACATATTTTATAAAAACTATTTTATAAAAATATTTTATAAAACTATTTTATAAAACTATTTTATTATTCTATTATAAAACATATTTTATAAAAACAAACTTCATTTTAATTGAAGGGCTCTCAATCATTAGTCATCAGGGGAAGTCTTTCAGCACCAAAGTCTTGGCCATTGCGGAGATGATTGTATTGATGCATGTCCGTCCCACTTTTTCTCGAAAACTACTGGACCGATCTGGCCCAAGAAATGTTGCATGGACCTTTGCTATGATTTCATTACATATCTATGATTGAGATTACAAACATCGCTCGTGATGAATGTAGTTTCGCGTTGCGCAGGAAGTTGAGAATTTTTTTTATAGAAATCGACCCAGACAAAGCATGAAGTCACTTGAGCTAAAAATATACTACGGTAAAAAAAAAAAAAAAAAAAAAAAAAAATTAGCCAACAACAAGTGTAAGATGGAATAGATTCTGACCTCGAAAACAGCAATTCTTCCCTCTTTGTCAGAAAAAATGCTCATGTAATTTAAGAAATAAAAGATAAAATAAGAAAAGTAAGAGTTACGCAGCTGCCGAAAGTAAAACCAAGATTCACTTTTTTTTTTAATTGTATTTTCACCCCAAACAACACACAGTGCCACTTTGATGTAGGATGCTACTACCTGGTACATACTTTGTAGGGGTACTATGTAGGGAGTTGAGCAGCAAGATGTTTGTTTACATTACACCTAAACTTCCGCATGTCAGGATAGTCAGGAAAGCAGGAACACATAAGGGAATTCCAAATTCTAACAGTCCTAAGAAACTATTAAAGTAGGAGGCTTTTTTTTTTTTACATCTAGGGATTTCAACTGCGTAAGGGGTGCGATTTTGCTGCTTGTCGAGTTTGTCGGGTGTATTTCTGTCGAGAGGGCACAAGGGCTTATAGTTCGCCGGAGCATCCATCATTAAAATACTTATAAAACAGGCAGAGGGATGCAGCATTTCGTCGATGGGACAGCGGCTAAAGCCTAGCTGATAGTGCAGAAACTATTAGGTTGGTAACTCTCTTTTGAAGTCTGTCTGAAAGGGAGATACTTTCTACTCTCTTTTTAAATCTACTTGTTAACTTTTAATATCAACACACACACAAAACAAATTTATATATATATATATATATATATATATATATATATATGTGTGTGTGTGTGTGTGTGTGTGTGTGTGTGTGTGTGTGTGTGTGTAAGAGAGGAACAGTAAGAAAGAGAGGCTGGAGCGACGATGGGGAGAGGTAGATATGACTCGTTAGTAATGATGGTGTGTGAAGAGAGAGGAAGGACCCATGGCATAACGAATAAAATACTTGTTAAAGTCACACTCTTCTAGTGGTTGGCGACAAAAGATTTTAAATGAAATGCAATTGGGAAATCAGTCTTAAACACCTTATTGTCGTTTACTGTTTGCTCGCACGTGTGTGATGCATTTATGCTAAATGTAATTAAATATTTTATAGAAAATATAAGCATGTGAAGTTACGTTAATATTATTCGAGAGTAATCATCCGTCAGCCATGTTATTTTTTTTCCGGAAGTAGATTCACAACATCACTGTAAGTTATATTTTAAGATAACTAAGGACTAGATACCTGGCTTTTACATTTTACACTTCAATTTAGGCTATTAGGAATAAAAAAAATAAATAAATAAAATCTTTTAATTTGAAGTTGGCGTTGTGTCATTTTTGCTCTTTATGACGAGATAAATACACACCATTTTGGAGAAGTGAGCAAGTTAATTTCTGATATTCTTGCATTTCTGCTGTTTTTTAATGACGGCACACTAATATATGAACATATAACAATATGTCTTTATTGTCTGTAACAGTTATAGGTTGCTATGAGCGAAATTATATCCTTTTTGGTTGTTTTTATATAACCATATGTGACCACATGAAATACGTCCTTGGGGAGGCATTTTCACAGTAGCCACACTCAAAGGGCAGCTCATTTGGATCGTTTCACTGAATTGACATACCTTTAGTTCGACTCGATTACACCTGTGTAACCTTTTGCCAAAAATAACCTTTCAAACGTTATACATTTAACTCTTCTTTTTTGACAATTGATCAAGTTTGTTGTTTCTTCTCATGCAGGTGACTCAGTCAGGTTCATAATTATTATTCAAATGACCTTTTGGTACCTTTGATAATTATTTTATGTTGTTTTTGCATTTGTCACCAGGTAAACGCTTTTGTCAATATGATTTCTCGGTACACACAACCTAAATATTTAACATTCTTTGGCTAATACCATTTTAGTAATACATGATGTGATTCCGTTTTTCAGCGTCACTGATGACCGCGAATGGTTGGAGCGTCGATTCGCAGCATCCGGATAAAGTCTCTTTCATGATGACGCAGTTGCAGTTGATACAGGACGTCATTTCGCGATGCAACGAACTGCACGTCGATGCAACGGAATATGCATGCTTGAAAGCCATTATACTCTTCAGACCAGGTAAGACAAGTGATTCCACGTCAGAAACTGTTTTAAACATATTTTTTAAACAAAATATACGATACCAAAATTTCTTTGCTGTTTTCAGGGTGGAGTTTGGAAGGGCGGAGGGAGCGATGGCTGGGGCATTCAGTTGAGATGTATATCCTGAGAGAAAAGGAAATGCGATGGTAATGTGAAAATTACAGAACTGACCAATCAGATTTTGGATACTCTTAGACAGAGCTATTATCTGTGATATATATATATATATATATATATATATATATATATATATATATATATATATATATATATGTGTGTGTGTGTGTGTGTGTGTGTGTGTGTGTGTGTGTGTGTGTGTGTGTGTGATTCACATACAGTACTGTTTCGTTATATCACAACTCATCAGTGCGGCTAGACATACACGTTTCTCCAGCCGTGGCCCCAACCTACAACCGTCGAATTGACAGTCGGCTGTTCTAATATATATTATTCCTTAATTGGAATTCATTTTTGAGATGAGCATTATATATATATATATATATATATATATATATATATATATATATATATAAATATATATATATTAATTTATTTTATTTCGGACTATTATTCTCATCTTTATTAGTTGTTGTTTTTCCTATTTTATTGGTTTGGTTATTCACAACGTTTCGGCCAACTATTCCTCTGGCCTTCGTCAGGTGGTAACCGCGACGGATAGGAACTTCGAATCACCCAACTGCATTCTCAGCCATCACTGCCATCCGTAGTTGTTGTCGTCTCACCATATTTTTGGCCAAGTAAATCTCTGGCACGCTTTGGGTGGGATTGAAACCGCTTTCTTAAGATAATGTTCATCTGGAACTGTAGAGATTCAACGTCTCTATCAACTGACGAAGGGCAGAGGAATTAGTTGGCCGAAACGTTGTGAATAAACAAACCAATAAAATATGAAAAACAACAACTAATAAAGACGTAGCAGTCCGAAATAAAAATAAATTAATATATATATATATATATATGACTAAAAAATATATTTATATTTTATATATATATATATATATATATATATATATATATATATATATATATATATATATATATATAAACATATTTTCTCAATATATATATATATATATATATATATATATATATATATATATTATATGAAAATGAAGGAAGGCGAGGTGAGTTCGTTGCTTGTCTTAGTAAATTAGGAAATTTTGTATATTTTGTATATGTATTACAGTTGTATTTTGTGTCTGATGATTATCCATTTTGGAATATCTTTTAACAAAATGATGAAACGGTTAAAACCATAAAGAAATACATTGTATAATAAACCTGTTATAATGTCTTGGTTATTGCAAAATTGTAATATATATATATATAATTCACTGGGAGACTACTGCTGTGTATACTTTGTCCTGTGGCAGTTATCTGCACGTAGGGAGGTTCGCAGTAATATCAAAAAGTGTGGATGGCTCTACACAAAGCCTTCACCACTATAAGCAAATAATCTGTGTGGATTTTCGAGCAACTTAGTTGTTGTGGCAGAACCTCATACGTCGAAATCAACGGGAGAGTCCATTTAGGCCCTGAACTGGCATCTAAGCTTCAGCCTCTGTCCCATCGACGAAATGTTGCATCCCTCTGCCTTTTCTACAAGTATTTTAGTGGTGAATGCTCTGACGAACTGCAATCATTTGTGCCCCCACGACGTGAGCACCCTCGACAAACCCGACAGGCTACTAAATCCCACCCCCACACTGTAGAGATCCCTAGATGTAAAAGATCTTTTTACTCCAATAGTTTCTTCCCCAGAACCGCTAGACTTTGGAATTCCATTCCAGGTCCCTGCTTCCCCAACAGAGCAGAAGTTCAAGTGTAACGTGAACAGACATCTTGCTGCCCAAATCCCTACATAGTACCCCAGTAGTTGTTGCCCCTGATAGTAGCCCCCTACACCAAAGTGGCAATTTGCCTTGTTTGGGGTGAAAATGTAATAAAATATATATATATATATATATATATATATATATATATATATATATATATATATATGTGTGTGTATGTGTGTGTGTGTGTGTGTGTGTGTCTAAATATTCGAGAAGGGTCGAAGAGGATGGAAAGACCAAGGAGAAATTATATATGTCTACTACTACTACTACTACTACTACTACTACTACTACTACATGGATCTACTACAAAAAAGCGTGCGACAGGATCCCCCAAGCATGGATAATAGAATGCCTAAAAATGTATAAAATATTCAGCGGGATCACCAACGCAATAGAAAATGCAATGAAAACGGAGGCTGGAATTGACAGCTGATGGACAACACATAACAGACAAAGAGGCATCTTTCAAGGAGACTCATTATCACTACTACTGTTCATCATAGCCATGATGCCCTTGAACAGTATTCTGAGAAAGTGCCAAGCCGGATACAAGTTCTCCAATACAGAGGAAAAAATTAACCACCTGATGTACAGTGACGATTTGAAACTTTTTGCAAGGACCGAAAAGGAGCTAGAGACACTAATTAACACTACTAGGATCTTCAGCCAAGATATCTAAATAGAATTTGAAATGGAAAAGTGCGCACTACTAGTTATAAGAAAAGGAAAACTGGAGAAAACAAAAGCCATGGCACTACCCAATCAAACAGAAATGAGGGCACTAGGGGAACAAGACGACTATGAATATTTGGGAATTCTGGAATCGGACACCATCAGAACAGAAATGAAAGAGAGAATGGGAAAGGAATATCTCAGGAGAACAAGAAAACTTCTGGAAACTAAATTATATAGCAGAAACCTAATAAAAGGTATAAATACATGGGCAGTATCACTAGTAAGATACTCTGGACCGTTTATAGGGTGGACAAAAGAAGAACTGAGACATCTCGACCAGAAAACCAGGAAACTCATGACCATGCATAATGCACTACACCCAAAAGAACAATATTGACAAACTCTACGTGAAAAGGAAAGACGGTGGGAGAGGACTGATCTGTATAGAAGACTGTGTGAAGGACACAAAAAAAGAACTAGAAAAATACATAATGCAAAACCCTGAAAGGATAATTATGGCAGCGAGAGACACTGAAAAAAAAACACAACAAAACAGGAAACAGAGAGACCAATGACAAAACAAGAAAAGAGAAATGGGAGGAGAAACAATTCCACGGAAGATTCATAAGAATGACAAAAGATGAGAAGAACGAAAACACCTGGACATGGCTGCAAAAAGGACATATAAACCGAGAAACTGAATCTCTAATAACTGCAGCACAAGATAACTCGATAAGAACCAACAAGGTCAAAGCAAGGATTGATAAAACACAAGAAAACAACAAATGCAGACTCTGTGGACAAAGATACGAAACAATAAACCATATAGTAAGTGAATGCAGCAAACTGGCCCAAAAGGAATGCAAAAACAGGCATGACCAAGTGGGGAGGGCGGTACACTGGGAATTGTGCAAACAACTCCCATTTGAGCGCACAGACAAATGGTACAAGCATAAACCCGCAACAGCACTCGAAAATGAGAACCACAAAATCCTGTGGGACATGGACATACAGACGGACAAACCCATCCAAGCAAGAAGACCAGATGTCGTAATAATTAACAAAAGAAAAATCCTGTTAAATTGTAGACTTTGCTGTCCCAGCTGACCACAGGGTGAGTATGAATGAAAAGGAGAAACGAAGCAAATACACAGAGGAGCTAGCCAGAGAGTTAAAAGGGATTTGCATGATGAAGAAAATCAAAATAGTACCGATAATTGTAGGAGCACTAGGAATAATTTTGAAAAACTTTGAAAAAAGAATGTCAGAAATTGGAATCAGAGGAATAACTGCAAAAGTACAACGACTAACGATAATGAAAACGGCTGAAATATTAAGGAAAACCCTTGAATGCGGAGAATAATACAAGAAGACAATATAACGAATAAGCGTTACAGGGAATGAAGAACACCGAGGCTGCATATCTACAAGTTCTACATCCCCATCATGCATCCTCCCCATTGTCTCATCACCGTTCATCCCAATAGAAAAGTGATACCAAAGAGCCGAGAAGGGTCAAGAAGGATTGAAAGAACGAGGAGAGAGCGCTGGCCAGACCTCAGCTGGACAAGCGCGAAGAGAACTGGGACTTTGGGGAGGCTTAGTGCCACTCAGATTCTAGTATAAACCAATGGCCACTGGCAGCGAGAAATCAATGGTAAGAGGCTGTTGCGATGACGCAAATTCATTTGCAAATGCTATCGAAGGAGGTGGAGAGAGCTGGACGTGTGGGAGACTTGTTTTCACTCAGCTTCCAGAAAACACCGCAGGTTTCCAATCAGATCCTTTGTTGACTTGTGTGAAAGCTCCATGTGAGCTAATAATAATAATAATAATAATAATAATAATAATAATAATAGGAATCAAGAAAATTGAAATAAAAAATTAAAAGTTAAGTCCCCTCCCCCCAAATGTAGTGTCACTATCCAAATATTCGAGAAGGGTCGAAGTGGATAGAAAGACCAAGGAGAAATGATACTAAGCAAGCCTCCATTGAATGAGTGCAAAGAGTATTGGGACCTTGGAGAGGCTTATTGACACCTAAATTCCAGTCGAACCTATAGCATTTGCCAGTGAGAAGTCAATGGTAAGCGTCTGTTGCGATGATACAAATTCATTTTTTTTTTGCATAGACTATCGAAAGAGGTAGAATGTACTGAAAATCTGGGGAGACTTGTTGTCATGCAGACTCCAAGGAACACCACCAGTTGTTGTCAGTGAGCAATCTCTGATGATGACCATGTGAGATCTCTTATTGAGTGAAATAATAATAATAATAATAATAATAATAATAATAATAATAATAATAATGCTAATAATAATAATAATGATAATGATAATAATAATAATAATGATAATAATAATAATATATAATAATATATAATAATAATATATAATAATAATAATAATAATAATATATAATAATAATAATAATATATGATAATAATAATAATAATATATGATAATAATAATAATAATATATAATAATAATATATAATAATATATAATAATAATATATGATAATAATAATAATATATAATAATAATAATATATGATGATAACATTAATAATAATAATATATGATGATAATAATAATAATAATATATAATAATAATAAATAATAATAATAATAATAAATAATAATAATAATATATGATGATAATAATAATAATAAATAATAATAATAAATAATAATAATAATAATAATAATAATAATATATGATGATAACAATAATAATAATAATGATAATAATAATAATAATGATAATAATAATAATTATAACAATAATAATAATAATAATAATAATAATAATAATGATAATAATAATAATAATAATACATGGAATCATGAAAACCAAAACTGTATAATTGTAAGGTACCGCCCCCTTTTTTGTGTGAGTGTTGCTATAAAAGGGCACCACACTAAATAATGAGGGTCAAGGAGGATGGAAAGACCGAGGAGAGAAAGAACTAGCCAGAACTCCGCTGAGTGAGTTCAAAGAGGACTAGGACCTTGGGGAAGCTTATTGCTACCTAAATTCCAGTGAAGACCAATGTTTGCAGCCAATGAGAAATCAATGGTAAGCGGCTGTTGCGATAACACAAATTCTTTTGCAAAGGTTATCGAAAGAGGTGGAGAGTGAGTACTGAAAGTCTGGGGAGACTTTTTGTCACTCAGACTCCAGGGAACACTACAAGTTGTTCTCAAAGAGAAATATTTGATGATGGTTTGTGTGACAACTCCTAGTGAGTAAATAATAATAATAATAATAATAATAATAATAATAATAATAATAATAATAATAATAATAATAATAATAAATCTTTTTCCATTGCAGAAGTGCGAGGTTTGCGGGACTGTAAACAAGTTGACCGGCTTCAAGATCAAGCTCAAATCATGCTCTATGACTACATTTCCCGGCATCATGCCAATCCACAGCCACGTTTTGGAAAATTACTTCTACTACTTCCTAGTATCCGATTGGTCAATCCGCGATCCATTGAAGAGTTGTTCTTTCGGCGTATAATCGGCAACATCCCCATCGAAAGACTTTTGTGCGACATGTTTAAATCCAGCTGATTCATCTGCACTTTCTATTCAACGTACAAAATTGATGTTCGTTTGGTGGATTCTAGATGGATAAAAAAAAATCGTTCACAGATTCATAAATGTCATGTCTGCTAGAACTTCACAAATATTTACTTCCCCACCTCGAAAAATCAATTCAGAAGCAGGAATCCTGACTTGGATGAAACTGCAACCAATTGCCTAAAACTATGATCTAGTGAAACTTTGTATCATTTCAAGATAGTCTCTCTTATGACTAGAAAGCCACGTGAAAACAAAATACAATTCTCGCATTCCAAATCCTTCAATTAGTGGGGCGGATTGCTGAAACAATCTTTCACTTGGTGATAAAAGCACCAACATTGAAATTTGTCAGGTTTGCTTCTGCAGACACCTTGAAAACTGGCAGCCATCTTGAATTTTCTGATGGCTAACGTTCTTTTCTTAAAATGTATGTTCTGAACGTCATTTGTGCCAATTTTGGTGCTTGTATCACTAAGTGAAAGATTCTTATGAAATATTGAGATAACTCGCCCCACTAATTCTACCTGAACATACATGAGAACGATTTTAATTTGGAAATGGAAACGGTATTAACCCTATGTGGGTTTAACCGGTTTCCTTCAAAGGAGGAAGTTCCAAGGGGGTATGAAATTCACAAGTGGTCCCCAGTCGCATGTATATCCCTGTTAGGGGAGATGACGACGTTAGGTTTTTGCAATTCTTGCAGGGAGGTGCCAATGTGCTCCTACATACAGTGCCTAGAATTTCCAAATGATCACCCATCTGATACTGACCAGGCTCAACGTTGCCTAACTTCGGTGATCTAATGAGAACCGGTGTATCAATGTGATTATGCTGTACATCGGTTTTTATGTTGTGCAATATAACTATGATGCAGTTCTCATTAAAATCTGAGGTAACAAATAAAGCACAAGTGTTTCCCTCTGTGATCACTACTACTTAAATAAGTTATGCATGACTTATCTCCCTTGCATTTTTTAAGAATAATGTAAGCAATCGTTAATCAAAACTTTTGTTTGATTTAGAGAAAAAAAACTGATGCGTGTACTTTTAAATATTTGTGCAAAGTTGAAAACGAAATACTAATTCCATAAAAAAAATCTATGAATTTGAGATATCACATTGCATTGAAATACTTAAAATTTGTAGAAGTCTACAAATTTACTATCAATGTATGGAGTTGTCATACTTGGCCTGGTGTTTCTGTGTCCCATTGGAGGGTTCTTGATAAGGTGCAGAAACGTATCTGTAATTTGATTGATCCTACCCTTTTCTCCTTTTCTGCAACCTTTCTCTCACATATGGGATGTTGCTAGTCTCAGTCTTTTTTTTTTTATAAATACTATTTTGGTATGTGTTCTTCAGAATTGTCTCATTTTTCTGAAAAGCTTTACGTTTGCATATAAAAAAATAAGAGCGACTTTCTGAGTAGCTATACCGAAGAACGAAACGGAAAATTCATGTATAAACTGAAAATACACTGAGGGTGGATCCAGCAATGGGCCAAGCAGACACGTGCCTATCCCCCTCCAAGGAACTGTATCTGCATTTTCCCCCTTAAACATTTTCCAAGAATAAAAACAATATCAAAAAGTGTTTGATAACTGTCAAACTTTTATTTTCAAATCAATCCTAATTTTTCTAGTGTCCAGTTTGTGAATTTTATTCAACACGGATGTGACACGATAAGGAATTTTCCTGTGCAATATTAATAGATTAATTGAATTAAATCAATTATGGAATAATTGACTAAATGAAATTGTGGAACAATACGTTTGGGTAGGGCTCAAAATATTGTAAAATATTATTTCCACAAACGATTTACTTCAAAAGGTCATATTTGAATGACCCTCCAAGAACACCTGGTTTAATTGTATAATGACTCAAATTGAATTATCAGAAAGAAAATGTGAAATGTCAATGTAAAATTGGAATTAAAAAGGTCTTATGGAACGTGACTTATGAAAACAACGTAGAAAACCGAATTTGAAAACTTTATTCGGATGGATCTGACAGTTGAAGAAAACGAAAGAAAAAGTAACTTTTTACATTTTCAAAGTAAAAATTTGGAAAAGTTGAAATTAGAAATTAATTGCTTTCATTTTGATAGAATTTACAGGAATTAGTTTTCAGGTGGGAAAGTTTAAAAAGTTTAATAAGAAAATAAATTATAAATATAAATAATGGCAAATTTAAAAGCTCACAATATACCCTTTCTATGGCCAACCCACATTAGCTTTTAAGAGGAATGGTGAACCTACTCCAAGTGATATTACCTCAAGTAATAGCACGAAGCTGGATACTCCACCAGACTCGATAAATTCTTATCCTGGAATCCAATAAGACCAAGATATCATAACAAAAGATATACTACAACATATGAAAATGGTTCATTGGAGAGAGGAAATTATGTTGTCAATTTCTTTACTAACTCAGTGTTTGAGAGATAAAAAAAAAACTTTAATGGAACATTTAAATATCTATGTATCTCATATAGATTTCAAGTGTTAGCCCCAGCTAGTGGGCCCTTTGATGTCTGAGAACTTCAACTGAAGTAAAATAAAACAATAAACATAATTACCTGTCAACAGATACTAAGCCGTGCAAATTTTAAAATAAGACTTAATCCTGACATTGTGGCTTTTTTAGGTGAAACAAAGGCTCTGATTTCTCGATCAATCATAGTAGAGCAGAAAATGCGACGTGGCTTATGATTAGTTAACGAATCACAGAACGCATCCCAAGTAAAAAGTTACGAATAAAAGAACTTAAATGACTCGGCAGAAGACAGTTAATCGGTTAAAGAGTCAGGCAAACATATTCAGAGAGGTGACCGAAGCCAGCGACGAATGGAAAACAGAAATTTGAAAGATAAAAAGAATTCTTTCCGAATTCAAATTCCTGTAATGGACATAATTTCAAAGTCCCCTCTTCAGGTATTAACATTAACGTCAAATTCTACGACTTGTTTTTTTTTTCTCAACACATAAATTTTCATTTTCTTCTTATTTTTACACACATGTGTTTCAATAAATATTCGTTATTGTTCACTGCGAGTTTTCTTTTCTTTTTTTCTTTTTTTGTTACCGACAGATCCAACCATATAGCAAAGTTTCTGACTAAGATGCACCAACACCAACGTTCTGTTGATCTTTGTAAAAGATTTTTGTAGGCGTAAAATGATGGCTAAAACAATTAGTTTTAGCATCGGACTACATTTGAGACCATAGAATCCTACGGCACTAAGAGCCACTTTTAAAAAATGTCAGAAAAGAGATTTCGCAATTTTGTATTTCAGGAACTAAATGGGATATTCGTTTGGGGTTTATCTCTTCTCTATCTTCTTCTATCTTCTATATAAATAAAATGAACTCATTTTTTCCCCTACGACTTTGACATTTATAGGACTGCACCTGTATACATTTGGTGCAGCCGTATCATTCACAAACTGAATCGCGACATCTGTCGTATGTTATAGGCTTATTAGCTGTCCAGTATCTTGCTGATCAGAGTTTCCTATATTCTGTCTGGTGAGAGTCCACTGTAAAAATCGGTTACATTTAATGGAAGTAGTAAAGTATACTCTCTCTAACAAATTCATCCTACCACCGCCACTCACTTACACCGTTCCAGAACGTTCACAGGAGACATTTAAAACCGATCACCGGTTAGAATTTATCTAAAAACTGGTCTGGACTTACGCTGAAACGAACCACGGTTACTTTGCCATTGAATAGCATAAAACATAAACACAATTTATAAAGCATTTATTATAATAACATTAGATTAAAACAGAACACAATCCGTTACCTGGAATTGTAATTGAATTCACAATTACATTACTTCGATTTCGTTATAACCCGCATGGTTAGAGTTTTATGAAAACCTGGATTTACATTTACGTGAAACGCACCAAACTTACTTTCACAAACACAACTTCCGTTTTGCTCTTTCCTTCCGTTCTTTTATTTTCTTTCTTTCTTTGTAAGGACATGTTTTCGTTGCCATAGTAACAACTTTTTATCGACGTTGTTTCACTGTTTATGCATATTGAAATAAAATACATTACTACACATTAATAATATCTCACTTTTAATCAGTTTTATCGACTTTTGAATACTTTTTTTACTCTTTATAAATGACAACGTTAATGTTTATTATTACTGAAATAAAATGCATAACTACACATTAATAATATCTCACTTATATCGACTTCTTAAAACTTTTCTTACTCTTTATAAATGACAACGTTGTTAATGTTTATGAATATTGAAATAAAATACATTACTAAACATACTGTTTATGTCTCACTTTTATCGACTTTTTCTTTTTTAATAGAATTTTCTTAAAATGAATATTAAAATAATTTCCCAACTTTTTTTTTGTTTTTAGTTTTGTGTGTTGAATTACACTTCTTTTTTTCTTTTTTTTTTTTCGTTATAATTTTTCATTACAACAATAGTTATCGACCCCACTTCTTTGCCTGAAAAACGACATCTGTCGGCGGTTCTTGAAACTAAATTACACGCATTAGCTCCATGTTACTGACATGCAGAAGTGCCAATGGTGCCATACCTGTTATTGTAAATTAACACTCTTAGCTAATTCCGTAAAATGAGATTCTACTTTTTTAGGCGCATTTGCACCCTCCCCATGTTAAGAATGGCTTCTTAAATAATAACGTTATTACAGTACAAAAAAACATTAAACTTTAATCTTAGAAATACGATTTAAAATATAGCGCGGATAATCAGTGCACTAGCGCGGATAATCAGTGCACTAGCACCCATTTTCTTACTAATAAATGTTTAGTAATTATTTTTCTTTTAATATTCATTATTCAATATAAGAATAACTTCAACATTTCCATATTATTAATGTGTAGTAATGTATTTTATTTCAATATTCATAAACAGTGAAACAATGTCGATAAAAAGTTGTTGATTGTTTTTTTGGCAACCAGAAAAAGAAGTCGACAATGGGAACATTATGAACAGTCTCAGGAAGACACTTCTGGTACTTTATTCTTTTGTTTGGATTTACTCAAAACCGCACACACCTCGAAACATCCGAGCAACGCCGGGGACCCCTGCTAGTTTAAAGATAAAGTATAGGGCAAATCATCTTTTTTTTTGTACAGCAGAGGCACCGCTGAACCAATTGAAGGCCAATCAATTCTTTTGTAAAACATAGGCGCCGCCAAACCAAGTGACGGGTAATTTACTCTTTTGTACAGCAGGGGCGCCACCGAACCAAGCGAAGGTTAATCCACCCGTTTGTATAGTAAAGGCGCGCTGTGGGACACTAGATGCTTACAAGATTTCACTCGGAATCACCAAGAACGCTATAATTATCTGAGTTCGACCTCTGATATGGCCTAACGAGAGAGATCGCGGCTTGAATTGGTTTATACCTAAGCTATCGTATCATATTCATTTCAACAATGATGATATTTGTGATGTAATTATGATTATTGTGAGAACGGTGACAATGAAATTGCTTGTAAACATAATAAGAAATTTTATTTTTAACAAAGTTAAAGAAAGTTTTATTGCACTTACATTGCTTCTTAGTCATTCTGAACTAATGTGTCAACATAATTCATTGAATGCATTACGATCATCCGGATGATCAGTGTCATCAGCCGTAGCTGCCTGTGAGGTCGAGTTTTCTTCCATATCTTGACGAAGAACTTTTTGATCATTTAGAACATCACGGCGATAAGAAGCACGTGCGGAGGGTACAAAAGTGAGCAGAACCTCCTCCTCCTCAACCAGTTTGGGATGTAGAGATAAAAGTCGCCTTCATAAACACTGGATTTTGATCGTATTATCTAATATATTTTATACCTCCGACCCGCGCTTCATACAGAGGAGAGTTTGGAAAACACAGTGGTATACATAACTCTGTATACATAATTTCTGTATATATGGTGTTTGGTGTTGTATGATTCTGGAGGTTTTATTTATTGTTGTGGGATCCAAGTTATGAGTAACCTGAACGACATATCGAACCACGCAGAGACCCAAGATTACTTACACAATTATTTACGTTGTGAAAATAACACTGAAGAGTCCAAATAATAAGAAGAATCGATAAAGAAGTATGTATAGCAGGTAACGTGCCCCTCTTGTGTCTTTCTGGTGTCCTTTCTGTTTCTAGAGGAGTTATTATCTTCGGATTGATTAAATCTATTCACTCAATGAAACTGTTAATTTTTTCTTATGGATGGCAGGCATGTTATTGGTCTGTAGATACTTGAGGTTGTTCTAGTCCCGCTGTCTTTTTGTATTAATGTAGTTCTTCCTTTAGTCATCCACCCTGCTATGGCCATTTTGTGTATACATCACCTCAGGTTTTATATTAGTCTAGTAGGATAGTGAAGTTTTTAAAGCTTGCATGTATTCCATCGTGGCCTAAGTCTTCTTTGAACACTCTAGTGAGGACCTCTTTAATCATGGCGTTGGAAGGGACGTCGTTTATTTTGTCATCACACCCAGTGGTGACACCAGATGTTCTCCGCTTGATCAATGCCACGACAACACGAAACCAAGCACTCGCGGAAAGATTAAGTCTTCATTAATTTCGTGTTCTGCACCTTTTTCAATTTCCTGAAGTTAACATTATTATTTACTTACTCCTCCACCTCTTCCAATAACATTTGCAAATCAATTTGCATTATCGCAACAGCCGCTTACAGTTTATTTCTCGCTGGTAGCGACCATTGGTTGTCACTGGAATTTAGGTGTCAATAAGCCTCCCCGAGGTGTCAGTCCTCTGCGATCTTTCCATTCTCCTTGACCCTTCGCGATTATTTGGTGTGGCGCTAGTTTACGCCAACACTACATTTTTTCTTGGTCCGAGTAACTTACAATCATTATTATATTATTTTTTTTATCCCAATCATATATCATGAGTTATTCCATTTTCCCCTGCATGTTATCTATTTCTTTCCTACTCTTTTATCATTGCTTTTTCCTCCCGCCATGTTGGACAAATCTTTTGCGCCATGGCTGCAAGTTGACAAGTAATCAATAAGATGAGCCATCTTTTATTCAAATGGCAGGAAACGAAGGTGAAGAGATTCTTCTTCTTCTTCTTCTTCTTCTTCTTCTTCTTCTTCTTCTTCTTCTTCTTCTTCTTCTTCTTCTTCTTCTTCTTCTTGTCAGCCGCGACAAATTTCTTTGTTCCGCTGGAATTTCACAGAAACCATATTTTCCCGGTGTCTGTTTAATTTGTATTTTTGGAATGTAGGAAGTTCTTGGCCAATCGGTAAAAAAAAAAAAAAAACAACAAAAAAAAAAAAACGGTATTAATACAAAAATGACACGGTGAGAATGATACATCTGAAAACTGAAAAGAAAGAACAAAAATAATTAACGAACAAAATAAAAAACAAAAAAAATGATATTTTAACAAATAATTTCATCATTTGGAATGTTTGGAATGTTTGCTTCAATCGAAATCCGTTGGATACATAAATATTGAAAGGGAGTAACATACGAATAAAAACAGGAGATAAAATTTATAGATTTTATATAATACAAGTTATAGATAATATATAATACAAGTTATAGATAATATATAATAAAAGTTATAAAATGAATAAAGATATCATATAAAACACATATGATATATTTAGATAAATAAGACTAGTGGAAATACCCACCTGTACAATATTCTTCAAATTGTTCTCTTCTTGACAGCAAAATATTTATTTTAAATTTCAATAGAAACTTTCCTCTGTAAATCCTCCGCAAACAATTTTATTACAACAAAACTGATAATTACCGTTATTGTTGAAACATAAGATTATTTGGTCAAACAGGTCTGTAGTAAATATCTGCAGAATTATAAAACTCTGTGAACCTTATTACTATCTACGTCAGCGGGACACGGAAGCATGCTTTATTCACGGTAGGCCGAATTCCACATGGGTGAATATATGGTCCTAGACCTTTATACCTACCTCGTATGATGGAGACCACAATGAGAGTGAATAAAGCTCATCCTACATCGTATGATAAAAACCTCCTTACATCATCAACGCTCTGATCCCCAGCTGGCATCAATTGTGATGGATGGCTCTCGTCTGGGTGAGGCTCTGTGTTTTGACAAGCTTCTGGGTTTGACCTTTACTCCTGATCTGAAATGGAACACGTACATCAAGTCTGTTGCCAAGGTCGCTGGAAAGATGGTGGGATCCTTCTACCGCTCCAGAAGATATCTCACAAATGATGCAATTCTCTATCTATATAAAAGCCAAGTACGGCCAAGGATGGAATACTGTTGCCATATCTGGGCAGGAGCTGCCAAAAAACAGCCTATCATGCCTTGACAGAGTACAAAATAGACTTCGTGGTTTAGTGGGGGATGCCCTTTTCTCTACCCTGCAACCCCTCTCCCACAGAAGAGACGTTGCGAGCCTATCCTTGTTTTATCGTTATTTTCATGGCAGGTGCTCGTCTGAGCTCCAATCCCTGGTCCCCCCCTCGCCAAGCTTTCACGAAAAACACCCGTCTAGCTGAATCCACTGTGAAAAATTTCCCCCACTCTATATCTGTGCCTAAATCAAAACGCGGATTTCATGAACAAAGCTTCTTTCTTAGAACTGCACGCCTGTGGAACTCTGTTCCGTCTGCCTGCTTCCCTCCGGACTACAACTTGGATGTCTTCAAGTCTAATGTTAACAAATTCCTAATGAACCGCCCCCTTAAGTAAACACTTCATCAAATCTCCTCACTAACGTAATGTACTTGCAATAACCCTTATCCCTGAGTGGCTTCCGGGCCTTAATAAGTGGTGATCACTGTGTAAAAAAAAAAAAAAAAAGAAAGATGATTAAAGCTTTTCATTGTATTTTCTGTTATGTTACTTGTCTTCATTACATTTGTCAATGTGCTACTAAAACGTGTGCGATGTATTTAGCCATTTTCTCCATATTTTGTGGCCTCAAGCGTCAAGTTCGTTGTATATGGTTTTCCTTTGCAGATGGATAGAAGCAATGAGAATATTAACTAAAATAAAATATCAGAAAACCCATAAAAATAAACTAAATTAATTGATAGACCCGCAGACAGTATATTTTATTCCAATATACGCGCCTATACCCGTCTCTAATAAAAATGGATATCCTGTGTGCACGATGGTGAGTTTATAGAGAACCACCGTAGTTCTTACTTGACATATTAAATATTAAACTATTTTCTGCAATGTGATGTCCCCTTTATTGGTGAGACAAATAGTTAACATTTTTGCAATGTCTGCAAGGACCCTGGCGTAGTTGGTAAAGTCTTTGATAAAATTCAGTTGTAAGTTATACTGTTCTATAGGTCAGAGGTTCAATCCAAAGTGCGTACGACACTGAAATTATAAATTAAAAATGTGAATTACTTAGGACTCCTACCCAGTCATGGCTTATGAAACGGAAGGATGCTAGTTCCGTGGATTAAATAAAACGTTCCGTTCTAAATTCCGTGCAGATTCCCAAATTTGACAGAAAGATTTTCGTGTTCGACAAGATACACGTGAAAAGATCGGAGGATACAGCGATCGAAACATTGATGATAACAGTAGTTTGAATAATCCAACTAATATGGAAATATTTACATTTCTACATGAATACTGATTTCCGAAGTGGAAATTATCCAAAAGTTAACAATTACGTCAAGTAAAGGTTTGCCATTTTTTCTTATAGAGATGCTGGACAAATTGATGGCAGGACATCTTAGATGAATCATCTATAAAACCAACACAACGTTTTCAACTCTCATTAGTCTTCGTCAGGTACGTGATGAGTTATAAAATTAAACTGGTAAAAAATAATTAAAAATATCGTATATAAACACATTTTCCTAATAGAAAAAAAAACAAACATCCAAGCTGCGAGTAATCATTTATTAAAGAATCAAAAACGACTTACTAATACGTAATAATCTGACGTCCGATTACAATTTATTAAAAACTGATAATGCCGTATATGTCTTCAAATGACTAGTAGAAGAATGTGCCTCTAAAAAATACATATATTGATGTGCCTAAAACTAGTATTTCTCGCTGACTTACATGTCACCTGTCTTCTAATAGTTCAATTTACCAGTATCTAGAAGCACATCACGCACCCCAAATTATTTCAGAAATGTATTAGTAAAAAATGATGCTCTCAAATTTGAAACTTACCATCCCTATCCTCGAAACCTCACTCATTCGAGCAAAGAAGCTCACCATCAACCAAGCTCGATACGAAAAATGAAAGAGTATACTTATGAGGTACATTAAATAAGGTTCCAAACTTTTGTTGAACAGGCATTTAAAATTGTCGTAGACTCTTGAAAATTCAGTATGTTATTGTTATACAACTTATGAGATGACTGACCAATTTTTATGATTTCATGTTCAAATGAACAGCTACAGAAGGAATTGGAATACACCCCACTTAAGCCTGATTGACACAGCAGGTGAATTTCAAAAATGCAATATGGACGTGATGAAACTTTAGAAGAATGATATGCAATAAAATTCTGTTTTAAACTTGAAAAAATTGCCACAAAAATGTATGGAATGCTTCAGACTGCTTTTGGACTATCTTGCATAAATCGAGCATTAGTTTTTAAGTTGCTTAAAAGATTCAAGGAAGGCAGGAAGTCTGTAATGGATGATGAGAGGTGTGGGAAGAGTAAGAAAGTCATAACACAAGAGTTGATTGGCCAAATAAAGAATTTCATGGATAAGGACTGTTGTGTCTATAGCGACAATAAGTGCACCATTTAATGTCAGTGTGAGAATTGTACATACAATTATTCGCAAGGAACTGAAAATGCGGAAGATTTGCGCAAATTCACCAGTCCACAATTGCATCCTTGTAACAGACAATTTGACCAAGATGGGCATCAAAATTCCTCACCCTCCCAGACCTTTCTCCCTGTGATATTTGGTTATTTCCTAAGCTTAGAGACTGTCATTATGAGACAATTGAGGAGACGAAAAATGCTATGTCGGGGGTCATTGACACACTCACACAAGAGGACTTACATGGTGCCTTCCAGAAGTTTTGCATTGCAGCCGGAGACTTCGAATGGGACTAGAGTTTAGTGCGTGTACTATGTACTATCAATACAAGTATGCGTATGAAAAAAGTCTGGAGACTTATTGAAGGCACCTCTTAAACGCTTTTGAAACGGTTTTAACAGACTTTCTTAATAAATTCACCAATTGTAATTTTGTAACAATCGCGTGACTGACGAAAACGTTTGCAGATATGGTAGCACTGGATTTATCTTCCTGATTCATAACTTACAGAACATCAACAGAAATTCCTAAATCTTGGAGTTAACTGCGACCTTTTTAATCGATTCAACCATCAAAACAAGACTAAAAATAACAGAACGAGAATTAGTATATGAAAACATAGCTAAACTAAAAACAAAAAATAAAATTACAAAACATGGCTTACGTGATCCTCTAAAAGCAGAAGCTATAAAATTTCGGCATGATAAAAAAAAAATACTCCGTATTATTTTGATTCTTCAGATTACTGTTTTAATCTTGGGTGTTATTTTCATAACGTTTCGGTCGAAGTAACCTCAGATCTTCTTCAGTGTATCATGTTGAACTCTAGAAATTTTCTGTCGAATTTGGGAAATTGCATGGAGTTTTGAACGAAACCTTTTATTTAATCGATGGGGGTAGGATGCTTTCGTTTTGTCAGCCATGACTGGGTAGAAGTCCTAAGTAATCCACAATTTTTGAGTGTCGTTCGTACTAAGGATTGAACCGTCAACATTCAGAAGAGTAAATTTCACCAAGTACTTTATCCGTTACGCAACGGATCCTTGTGGACATTCTAGATGAGATCAGTAGGAGAGGGTATATGTAAAAGCTTTTGAAACTATTTTATCTACTTTCTTAAATTCGTCAATTATAACGTTGTATCTCATCACGTGACTGACGAAAATGTTTGCAGATATGGCGAGAACCTGTTCACAACCAAGCAGAATGTTAAATCATTGTCCCGCCAACCCGAAAGGATGGATCGGAATAGAAACACACAGGAATTATCGCTGTTGTTTCATGAAAAATTCATCAAAGAAAAAAAATGCTGCTCAAATCTATAAAAGTAACACAAATAGATCAAAAGGAAATGAACGTGAAGCCGACAAGATGACAAAAACAAAAAAAAAAAGAAAAGAAAGAGACCCCCCCCCCGGAGATTTGAAAGAATAGTGGTTGACTAATTGCTTTGCTGCTGTGTTAGATTGGCAGGGGATCATCTTATTTATTTGATGCGCGATGTTTGTCATAGATGAAAAGAAAAGATGTTTGTACAGATTTTCATTGGTTGAAGAAAAAAAAAAGAAGAAATTATAAGTAACAGCGAAACGCTGTTCATCTAACATATACCCTTAAGTCGGTTGAATGTTAAAATTTAAATGCATATAGCAATGCATTTAGTACATCAATATTTGATTCTAACTAGCCAGTCAATTACGTTTTTTTTATCATTCACTGTTCGTTTTACTATTGAAAATTAAAATTCGAATCACTTCCAGTGATTATATAATATACCCGGCCATGTATTTCCTTCTATAAAAGATTAAGATATGCACATGTAACATCCTTTGTATAATCGTCTTCACCGACGACCAATATATGGATCTCTAACAACGACTTGAAAAATCTTATTAGCAGGGCCACCCGACGTTGCCCCGAGGGAAACGTGTAACATTTCTAGTAAAACTATGTCTTCTCTATCTTTCTCTCTTCCTCCTACTGCGGCTTCTCTCTCTCTCCCACTCCTTCTCCCCATATCTGTTCTTCTCTGCCTGATTCCTCTCCATGGGCACAAACATACACACAGACAACTCCATTTTATAAATTACTCAATGAATAAGTCGGCATGAGAAAATAAACTCTTTTATTAAAATGCTGAGTTACTTCCCTTTAGTTAGTGATTTCTTGGCGACATCTGTGATAGGTTAACGTAAAAAAATAAATAAATTTCAGATATTATTCATCCGGGGCAACGCCGATCAAGAATATACCAACTTTGTGGATGTTTGTCTTGAAGTTTTTTTTTTTTTACTTGTAACTGGATATACAAACATATGCAAATTGACAACTGTCGTTTATATTATAGACTAGCGGTGTTGGGGGGGGGGCGTTGCCAGGTCGTAAAATACGGCTAAATATGGTATTTCAATTTATGGAGATTTTGTATATATTATAATAGAGTCAACGGGATTTGGGTGCCATCAGTCAGAATTGAAACCAAAAGCAACATTTGTAAGCAAAAAATGGAAATAGACAGACAAATGATAGCAGGAATAAAAAACACGAAAATGTAGCTGACCATTTCTAACGTGATTGTTCGGTAGTTTAAAGAAACTTATTAAATTCTGTCTTAGTCTACAAAGGTTGGTGTTTACAGTCCGTTAAGTTGAGAATTGTAAAAGGTAGGAGAAAAAACTTAACGAAAAACAAAAGATACCGTAAAAACGTGAAAATTTAATCGCCGTAAAAAAGTTGAGAATTTTAGAAGATAGGAGAGAAAAACGTTTACTTATTACTTTAAAAGAAAACATGTCGCATGGTGGGCGTCCGTAAGAAAGTTAATAACTTTAAAAGATAGAAGAGAAAAACGTCATTAAAAGAAAAAAAAAATGCTGCGTGGTGCTCACGAACTTACAATAGTTATGTTCGTAAGCGAACACGATATCGATTGGACCAAGTCGCCACCGATGTTATCACGTTGCAAATTTATCTTTTTAAAATGAAAGAAACGAACAAACACCGTCGAAACCAAAACTTTTACCTAACCTCCTTCAAACAAAACGACATTTCTACGTGAAATAATTGACGATGTTTTTCCAGTTTTTCGATATATGACCACGAGATTGTTCTTTCTAACGGTACCAGGTTCATGCCGGTCGGTCCGATGCGGATGACAAAAGATTGAGCTGGCATACAAGCACACAAACACACAGACAATTGGCCTTTATATAATAGACTAGGAGGGCGCCCAGCGTAACCCGTTCGTAAAATATGGTTAAATAATAATAAAAAAAAATTAACAAAACGGAACTTGGCGCCATGAGTCAGAAGCGAAACCAAAAACAGAACAAATTTTTTTTTATAAGCAAAAAGACAAAAACAAAAACGGAATGAGTAGAAAGAAAAAATGCCGCTTGATGGACGCGAACTCACAAAAGTGAAGTTTTTAAGCGAACACGTTATCGACGGAAGCACGATGATACAGATGTTAGGACGTTCCTAATGTAGTTTTTTTTTTAAATGAAACAACGAATCGACATTTCGCGTATGCGTGATTTACAAACAGCGTCGAAAACAAGCTTTTGAGCTGACCCCATTCAAACAAAACGACATTTTTACATGAAATAATTGACGTTTTTGCTAATTTTCCGATATTATGTGTTCGAGAGATTGCTCTTTCTAACGGTAGCACGTTCGAGCCGCTTCAATGCGGGTAACAAAAGTTTTTATCGGACATACAAACACACAAACATACTAACACACAGACGGCTGAGATTTATATACTAGACTAGCAAGGTTACCCGGCGTTGCTCGAGAACGTATAAAGCAATAATAAAAAAATGCAATTGCTTTTGAACATACATGTTATTCTTAGAATAGAAAACTTTTTTATGTTTATATATCATTTGCTATCTTGAACAAAAGAATATTTTACCTACACTAGGATGGGTATTACACAACACATATATGAAATAATTGTACCTTGCTTAGGACAGGTAATTTACAGCACATATATGAAATAATTTTACCTTTTATCTTTTAATTTTATCTTTTTGAAATGGAAAAAAAAACATCATATAGGTCCGCGCATGCGCGGTTTGCAAACCGTATCGAAAACAAGTTTTTTTTTTTGTGACCGTCATTCAAACAAAACGACATTTCCTCAGGAAATAATGTATATTTTTTCCCTCCAATTTTTCGATATTTTTTGTATGAGAGATCTCTCTATCTAACGTTACATGTTGGTGCCAGTAGGATGCGGACGAGAAAAGTTTGCGAACACACACACGCACAAACACGCAGACGTTTGAGATTTATTTAATAGTTTACCAATTTCGAACACTCTTACCGGATAACTATTCAAGACAAATAAAATTAAACTTGTCACACAAAGGATCTATTCTATTACCCAAACACACGCAGCACTGCATTAATCTCCTTGACACAACTTTCAGAACACCAAAAGAAATTCATGAACCTTGAAGTTAACTGCGGCCTTTTTAATCGACTCAACTGTCATAACAAAACTAAAAATAACAGCACTAAAAATAGCTTATAATTTTTTCTTTTTTATTTTATATGGAGGTCACCACTTATCAAGGCCAGGAACCCATTCGGAGATAAGGGTTATTGCGTGCACAGTAATAAATGGGGTAGTATCGTAGTAATTTTAGTATTGGAGATTTGATAAAGTGTCTTACTTAAGGGAATTTGTTTATGTTGGACTTGAAGACATCCAAGTTGTAGTCAGGTGGGAAACAGACAGACGGAAGAGAGTTCCGCTGGCTAGCACTTCTAATCCTCATTGTCAGGTTTCACTTGTACACATCATCACACTGCATACACATGTCTCAGACGTTTCTTATGTTAACAGTTGTTATACTTTACTAAATAGAATTCAAATGAATCTAATCACGTCAAATAAAGGTCGACGGAAAACTACTTTAAAGATAAAATAAAAAATATAAAAAATAATAAAAAAAAAACACGCATGAAAACATAGCTAAACTAAAAACAAAAAATAAAATTACAAAGCATGGCTCACGTGATCCTCTTAAAGTAGAAGCTATCAAAATTCGGCCTGATAAAATAAAACAACACTACTTCGTAATATTTTGATTCTTCGGATTATTGTTCTCATCTTGGGTGGTATTTTCGTAATGTTTCGTTCGATGTAACCTCAGACCTTCTTCAGGTGTATATTGTCGAACTCTAGAAATTTTCAGTCGAACTCCGGAATCTGCATAGAGTTTCTAATGGAACCCTTTATTTAATTCATGAGGCTAGCATGCTCTTGTTTCGGTCAGCAATGGCGGAGTAGAAGTCCTAAGTAATACACAATTGTATTGTGAGTGTCGCTATATATATATATATATATATATATATATATATATATATATATATATATATATATATATATGTTCGTTATTTGTTTTTGTTAGCGACACTTTTTGAGTCAATTCAATTATTTATTTATACGAAAGTGCATTTTTACCTAAATGCGAGTTGGGAATAATTTTCTCTTTCCAATTTCGTACTCAAAATGGGGAGCAGCATATATTAAAAAAAACAAAACAAAACAAAACAATATATATATATATATATATATATATATATATATATATATATATATATATATATATATATATATTTAAATACCAAAGAAAACAAAAAACAACGGGCAGGTGAAATTATTAAAATTTCCTTAAGGCCTTATCGTCTGACCCTCTAAGAGGAAACGTCAGAATGATAAATTAAAAACTAAGAAACGAATGAGGAAAGAAGGGAATTTGGTATCAGTTGGAAGACCAGTGAGAAAAAAAAATCTCACTGTTCAGGTGGTTTTAAATCAATAAATATTTCCAACTGATGTTTCAAAATCTTTTGTCTACACAGGCTAGGTCGAGAGTTATTAATAACTAACGCCTCAATGATATTGAGATGATAGTTCGACCTCGCACTGTATAAAACAGAAAACCATCCATCGGAATATTGATCAGAACACCTATTTATACTCATCAGGTGATTACCAATGGCGGACTCATGAGCTTGGGAGTGCCCAGATGTTCTCGAAACCTGGTGTAATCGAATATCCCGAGGGATATGTTGGGATATTCTCATTTCCAATCCTTGGGATGTTTTGCCAACGTAGTCAGCTCCACACTGACAAACAAATTTATAAACAACAGAATTCTTTTGAATGGTTGGCAAAACATCTTTACGAAAAGAAGAGAAAAAGGTTCGAGTTGTGTAAACTACTCTAAGCATAGTAGCTGGAAAACAACGTTGAGTAGCAGAAGAAATCCTTTTAACAATATGAAGGCCAACAGGACCTAACCATGGTAATTTTAAATAAATGGGACAACGTGATGGACCAATACGTTTAACACTATTAAATGTAGCAATTTTACGTTCAATAGTAGTTTTTATTATATTTATGGGATATCCATTGCTAAGAAAAATATTTGTGATTTCACCAAGTTCCGTATCAAGACGGTTTGGTGAACAAATCATAAGTGCACGATGTGTAAGAGCGCTAATGAGGTTTATTTTTCTAAACTGAGGGGCAAAGGAAAACCAATTAAGATAGAGCCCTGTAAATGTAGCTTTTCTGTATACAGAGGTCTCAAACGTAGAACCAACTTTAGAAACACGAACATCGAGGAATGGGAGAGAGCCACAGTAGCAGTATCAGAATTTTTGTAGGAATTTTTGACACCCCTAACACGAAACTGCGAATACAATATAAAAATCTCGTAATTTCTCTGTTAAAAGTGGGTTATTTATTTTCTTTATGGATTATACTTCCAAAATAAACTATTACAGTTGTTTTAAAAGTAATAAAAATATTTTTATTTTTTTTTAAAACAGTAATGAATTTTCCGAACTCAATATTTTTCAATTTTTAAACTCAATATTTTTAAATTTTAAAAATCTATCAAAATTTTTCTATTGATTCTATTTTTACGATATTTTCAGGGTCAATGTGAAATTTTATGTTCTTTCCAATAAACCGAATATAATATTTTAGACAAACGTTTTTTTTAAATTCACGCCCCCCCATTTTCACGCCCCCCCATTTTCACGCCCCCCCATTTTCAACTTTCTCTTAAAAAGTAAATAATTAATTTATGTTTAATAGTTTTATATATCACAAATTGAAGAGAAAAGGTCAATAAATAATATATTCAAATTTAAAACAAAAAAAAAATCAGTTTTTTAGAAATTTACCTGTAAAGTCCGAAGTTTAAAACCTTATTTTATAAGAACACATTTTTTCTTTTTGTCTTTTTTTTTTTTTTTTTAATGAAACCTTGGTCCTTGCTCCTTTAATTGAAAAAAAATTAGGGCTTGAATTACATTTTTCGAGGAGTTATAAGCTTAGAAAGATAGGGGGTCGAATAATTTACGCCTCTCATTTTGAAATGTCTATTAAAAAGTAAATAATTAATTTATGTTTAATAGTTTTATATATCACAAATTGAAGAGAAAAGGTCAATAAATAATATATTCAAATTTAAAACAAAAAAAAAAATCAGTTTTTTAGAAATTTACCTGTAAAGTCCGAAGTTTAAAACCTTTTTTAAAAAAAAAAAACACATTGTTTTGTTTTGTTTTTTTTTATAAATAAAACCTTGGTCCTTACTCCTTTAATTGAAAAAAAAATTAGGGCTTGAATTACATTTTTCGAGGAGTTATAAGCTTGGAAAGATGGGGTGGAATTATTCACTATTTTCACGAAATTTCTGACACTGCTAGAGCCACAGTCCTCGACCTCCATAGTAAATTGTAACGATGGATGCAAGTTGCAAAGAAGACGAAGAAACTGTTCAGCTTCACTCCGTGAGGGAAAGCATGCAAAAGTGTCATCAACGTAGCGTGTATAGAATGTTGGCTTAGTAATTTTGGAAAATAATTCGTTTTCCAAAATTCCAACGAAAATATTGGCTAGCGAAGGACTAAGAGGGCTACCCATAGATATCTCGTCAATTTGCCGGTACATAATGTTGTTGAAACTGAAGGAGACTGATTTAGTAGCAAGTTCCATCAGTTCAACGAAAATTCGTTCAGGAAATTGTGGAGATTTTGAGGGGCCACGGTATAGATAGTCAGCACAAATACCAATGGTTTCATCCAAAGGTATATTAGTAAAAAGACTATTAATGTCAAAGGAAGCCAAGAACTCGGTATTTTTAGATAAAGATCATTTTTGTATATGAGACACGAATTGAAAAGAATCCGAGATACAATGGACCGAATAAAAAGAAAGCACAGGTTTAAGAAGATCAACCAACCATTTCCCAAGTTCGTGTTGTGCAGAACCCAACATAGATAAAATGGGTCGCAAAGGAATGTTAGGTTTATGAACCTTGGGTAAACCGTACATTCTAGGCCTTTGAGAGCCAACGGGTCGGATTCTATCATAAATCTCCTTAGAAATAAACCCGCTTTTATAAAGTTGAAGAAATCTTTTCTGGATTTTTATTTCCATACGAAAAGTATCATCATGGCTTAAATCACCCAACTGGAGAAATTTATTTTTATCGTCCAAGATTTGTAACATTTTGGAGATATAATCCGTTTTGTTAAGTATAACAACGCCCGATCCTTTATCCGGGCGAGAAAGATAAATGTCGGAATTAGACCTAATTAATTTTGCCGCTTCAAAATGATTTTTGTGCCAAACAAAATCACTAGATTTAGTATTTATGGCAGAAAACCTCCGACCTAATTCGCCTAACTGAATTTTAACACTAGTTAATTCATCAATAGAGATAGGCGAATGGTGTTTTAATTGAGTATATAATAATTCAATTTCACTAAATATTGAAATTTTATCAACATAAAGGGAAGGAATGCAAAATTGTAAGCCAGCAGATAAAACAAATTCTTCCGTATTGGACAAAACATAAGAAGAATAATTAAATATATGTTTATCCAAATTTGTTATAATCCCAAACTTCTTAGTAATTAAATTTTTTAAATATTTATCATAAGAAGAAGTACATTTATTACGGGTAAAATTATCGCCATTGGATAAAAACTTGGAAAAACGGAGTTTATCAAAGAAAGATAGTTCTTTCCAAACCATGGCCCAAAGTAAAAGGTGTTTACTACGTAACGAATTATATGTATCGGAATTAAATAGGATTTCATCTTGTAGGAAAACACGTTGAACTGCCAATGTATTTCTACATTCAAAAGCATACTGTTGTTTATAAATTTGCTTGCCAGTGTGGAGCTGACTACGTTGGCAAAACATCCCAAAGATTGGAAATGAGAATATCCCAACATATCCCTCGGGATATTCGACTACACCAGGTTTCGAGAACATCCGGGCACTCCCAAGCTCATGAGTCCGCCATTGGTAATAACCTGATGAGTATAAATAGGTGTTCTGATCAATATTCCGATGGGTGGTTTTCTGTTTTATACAGTGCGAGGTCGAACTATCATCTCAATATCATTGAGGCGTTAGTCATTAATAACTCTCGACCTAGCCTGTGTAGACAAAAGATTTTGAAACATCAGTTGGAAATATTTATTGATTTAAAACCACCTGAACAGTGACATTTTTTTCCTCACTGGTCTTCCAACTGATACCAAATTCCCTTCTTTCCTCATTCGTTTATTAGTTTTTAATTTATCATTCTGACGTTTCCTCTTAGAGGGTCAGACGATAAGGCCTTAAGGAAATTTTAATAATTTCACCTGCCCGTTTTTTTTTTGTTTTCTTTGGTATTTAAATTAAATTATGTTTCCTCTGAAATTTCTTCTTCCATTTTGCTGTACCAAGAATTTACTTATATATATATATATATATATATATATATATATATATATATATATATATATATATATATATATATATATATATATATATATATATAAAGCTAAACGTGTGTGTGTGGGGTGTCTGGTCACGAATAAGCTCCTATATGGTTTACTATTTTAAAAAACTGATTACATGTAATGATAGAAGATGTATCAAGGATCAGGAATTGGTATGTTTAATCTGGAAGAACGGTGGTTCATAAAAATTGTGGAGTCTGCGTTCGCGTCTGGCCCACAAAGTATGGAAATAAAAAATGAAAAAAAGAAAACGTTTACAAGGGTTTCTGATATAGATGTACATAAGAATACATTGATAAGTATGTTTTACCTTAAATAGGAATGGTATAATAAAATTGTGGTGTCTGCGTTCGCGCCTGTACTCCATGGAAATATGGCACAAACTTTAACAAAGACTTTTCATATCTATTTGCGTAAGTATACTTTGATAATTATGTTTCAGTTTGAAGAAATATGGTATAATAAAATTATTGGGTGTTCATTCGCGCCTGACCTCCATAGAATGTAAATATGTCACAAAGTTTAACAAGGTTTTTTAAAAGGGTTGAGGATCCACAATAACACCTTAACTTTAATCTTAATTCACGTTAGCTTTTATTTGTGTTTTTGAGTTGAATCATATTATGTCCAATAAATTCACCTCATAAATTCACGTTCTTATTAAAGTGAAAGCCCCCCCCCCAACTCTGTTTTTTCCTTCTCCACTTGCACGTGGTACGCTTTCGAAAATAGATAAATAGATAAATGATAAAAAATAAGAACGTTACTTGTTATCGTGTCAAAAGAAGGAAAAAAAAATCCCACTCACGTGATTACGTGTCTTTTTAAAAACATTTACATAACCTTTTTATTTTTATTTATATATCTGTTTAAGTTTTCTTTTTGTCAGTGTACTAGAATGAATTCAGTTGATTACAACCCTTTCTACGTGTTCTTTACATTACAATAGTACAACCCTGAATCCGACGGCGTAATACTACACCGTTCAATACTGTAAAACTCAAACGGAGCTGCTCTGCTTTAAAAGGGCGCCATTTTCTTCTTATTCATACTTATATCGATTCTTTGCTTTAAAAAAACTAAAGTAATTACGTGTTTACTTTTTTAATATCCCATTTTGCTGTTTCGGATTATTTTACTAAAGTAAGTAAAGCTTCATTATTTTTCAAAACTGTTTTTGTTTCTTTGTTTTTCGATATTTCGTCGATATTATTTAGTAAAAGTGTTTAGCAGAAAAGCCAACAAACGACTACCCGAAAAATAAATATACAAGAAATAAATGTTACCATTGTCAATAAAAGTTCAGTTCATGTTTTTTTTTGTTTTGAAATAGTTTTTAATGCTCTTTACTTGAAATAATTTCAGCGAACCGAAATTAAAACGAAATTTGAGGCGATAACTACTTAAATGAATTTTTATATAAACTACACATGCCATAATCGAATATTCCCCAAGCACAAAATAACGGAAAACATTAAAATATGTTTATAAATATTCCTTACGTTGACGGAACTTTCTTAAATTCTTAACACAGATTGCTCAGGTGGCTCTCCTTCAAATTAAAAACGGGGCTCTCTCCATTTCAAAGTCGCTGCCATTTTGATTTTTTTAAAACCGGTTCGTGAATTAAAAAAATTTTTTTTTTTACAAACTACTTAAAAATACAAACCAATGAAATTTTCTACCATAAAAGTAACTTTTATTGACTATGGTAACATTTATTTCTTGTATATTTATATTATTATATATATAACATTTTCCTTTGTAAGAAAACATCATTTTGTTGGTCATTCTTGGCTACGAATGGAAACAAAGTTGCTATTAAAAACTAATTTTCGCGAAAATTATCTTTACTTTCATCATATTTTGCTTGATAAAATTTTTGAGTATCAAAACCTATCTCTTTACAACCCTTCCTTTTCATAACCTATCATTCTTTCATCAATCACAGTCCATTTTCTGTAGGCTGTTTTTGAACCCAGTCACCGACGGATACTTCTTCTAGTATATACATATATATATATATATATATATATATATATATATATATATATATATACAAAAGTAACCTTACCCATGTGTGTGCTGAATCTCTCTATAAAACTCCTTTCTGTCTGAATTTTTAGTCTACAAACTTAAAACTTTATATATAAGGTATTTGGAACTGTGGAACACTTTCGATTTAGTTTATAGCCGGTAATACAACTGCTAAGTAGGTCGACTATCCCCATTTCTTTCTGTGCATGCGCTAATTAACAGTTAAAAATTAAACAATGTCTTTTTTGCTGCTTTGGTGTATATATATACATATATATATATATATATATATATATATATATATATATATATATATATGACTTTCAGAATGTGAGAGATTATATATATCTGACTGATGAGCCCAAATGTGGGCGAAACTCGAGTCTTAGACTTCAGGTTCGTTGGCTGGCGTGGATCTTATGGGCTGCGGCGTTCTTTGGGCTGTGGAAGTAATTATATATATATATATATATATATATATATATATATATATATATGTCTTATAAGTTTTTAACCTTTAAAACTATACAAAAAATTTTTTCATTCGTTAGAAAACTATTTAGTCAGTAAGTCATTCAATCACCTGCAATCACTGCATCAACTTGCTCTCTTGAATTCACTATAGTACCAGTAATAATCTATTTTTAAGGGGCCATCAGTTGTTTACCATGAAATACTGTTTCGGGGGATTTAAAAACAAAACAGTATATTACATCATGGCTCCCCAGCAGTGTTGACCAAACACCACCCCTTAATCTTAGGAAAAAAACATGTTACAAATATTAGATCTAGTTTTCTATTCTTAATTACTTTATCTAACTTATTCATGTTATAAAAATGAATTTCTTACCTGTGAAATTCATCTATTTCCAAATTCAAAATGGATATATTTTTTAATTTACCAGTCTTGTGTTTATAAGATTAGGTTTAATCCATTTGACTACTTATCACCCCCACTATGATTAGTATTTTTTATTTTTTTATTTATTTTTCCCCTCTTTCTCTCTCTTTTTTTATAAATAAATTTTATACATTACTAATAAAGTTTTGGATTTCCTTTATTAATATATTCTGATTAATTTTAAACGATTCAAAAGCATCAAGATAACGAACAAATGCTTTATTTAACTGTTTAAATATTTTATTTTTATCCCACCTTGTTTTATCATCCTTATTACTAAGCTAGAAACTGGTGGTATAAAATCTATTAATTTTAAAGTAACGCGAGCTATTCGCAAAAACTCTGACATAATGGTTTCATAAAACATAAAAACAGGGCAGGTACTATCTTTATGCGGCATACGCACTATTTGAAAGGGAAAAGGGTTTCTTTTATGAAATATTTTATAAAGAAAATCTCATCCTCAATTTTTATATCTAAATCCAGAAATGTAGTCTGTTGTCCTCTATGTTCACAATTCAATCCTAATTCCTTTGGATATATAAGATGTTTATTTTTCTTTTTTCGAATTCATCGTTATCGCTTATACATATAAGGTCATCATATATATATATATATATATATATATATATATATATATATATATATATATATATATATATATATATATATATATATATATATAGAGAGAGAGAGAGAGGTTATACGCTAACGGACAAGGTTGGAAAGTTGTGTTTTGCTTTCGATTCTAGCTGATAGCTGCAAAGTAATATTTTTGTTTTGTTTTTGAAAGCATTACTATCTATTGGTTACAACATAATAATCGATAGAAAATTGTCTCTATAATAATAACTAGCCTGGGTTCCCGGCGTTGCCCGAGTGTTTGGAGGTGTGTGTTTATCAAAAAAAAACAAAAAAGTGGTAGTAGACAGGCAGACTCGAACTCGTACCGCGAATGAGGAAAAGAACGTGAAAAAACAGTAACGTCTTTGCCGTTGCACCACTCGTCAAACCGAAGTGGCGAAGGTTTAAGTTAAGGCTAGTTGATCGAAAAGAAAGAGGAGATGACTTTCGAAAATATCGGCGAAAAAAGCGACCCCTCCCTATTGAAAAGTACCCAGTTAAGGGTGAAAGAAATTAATGTTTTTAGCCAATTTTTCGATATTTGTCGTCTGAAGGGTCGACTTCAAAACGATACCGATCCCATGAACATCCGTCTCCTCTGTCGAACGTTTTAGGCAGACATACATACATACATACATACATACATACATACATACATACATACACATACATTTAAACAGACAGGTGAGATTTATATTATAGAATACGAAATCTGCAGAAATTAAAATATAATATTTGAGCGTATTATAGGACTGGGCAACGCCATGCGGTCTGCTAGTAAAATAAGTAAAAGAAATTAAAAAGAAAGAAAATAAAATATCCATTTATAGTTCTACATGACAGCGAAAACAAATTAAAAGAAAAGAAAAAAAAATCGAAAAAAAAAAACAAAAACAAAGAAAATAAAAAATAAACATGGCGATTACCGGAAACAATCTAGCCGAAAGCGGAAGCAGTCAAGTCAAATATGAATTTGCTCCTGGAAGACACTCAGTTGATAGCTGGAAGTCGAGAGGTAAAGGGGCTGTACTGGAAAGTTATACGAAGGATCTTGTCGACTGAAGGAGACGACTGCCGCTAAGGTCAAGTGTTTTCCTAAGGTCGATGCACACTGAAGAGGCCATAAAAAGGAACCCACTCATTCTGTTTGTATTGTTCATTTCCCTCGGTTTTCTCACACAAATAAAACGTGTTGATTTATTGTATTAATTCACTGTTATTATTGTCCTTTTGTATGCTGAATGTGGTTTAAGAGGTAAAGGGAATAGAAGTCAATTGCTGCTGACTTGTGCAACATATAATATAGATAGAAGGACAGGAGCCTATATGCTATAATACTAATGAGACTTAAGTCTTACCCCCCTCATAAGTTCGTAGTGTTTTTATATGTTCTTTTTTTACAAGGACTTTTTGCTTTTCAACAAAATATAGAATATTCGTTCGAGAGAGATTTTCCTGCCGTACAAAACGGTGCTAATTTTCTTTTAGGCTAATTTAGTCTTTTATTACCTTTTTTGGCTTAGAAATGGAATATTCAGAAGGTAAAAACAAAGCCAACATTTTCGACACTTACTTTTCTTCGCTTTTCATCGAGACCAAAAAGTGGTTGAAGCATCCCGGGACATTTGCAAAATATACGGAGAAGATGTCATAAGCGAGTCTACAACTCGGAAAGTAATCCAATTTACCAAATTTCCACTACTAATGATGATTACGATATGTTTCCTTTGACCACTGTACATTCATTAATCTTTATCCTCGAGTAGCCCCGGGGCCTTGAGAAATAGCGACTCCTTCATAACAAACAAAAAAAAAATGGTTTGGTATGTTAAAAAATGGCGATTTGGACGTTACTGATACGCCCCGCGGCGAATGACCTTCTGAACTCAACTAAGAGCGTCTGAAAGCACTTTTAAAGGAGGTCGTAAATTGGTTGAAAAAAGAATGAACTAGGATCAAATAACGAACGTCCTTCAAAGTCATTCAATGGCATTTTTGTTTAAATAAATGTCTTTAATTAAAATTAAAACTAATTTAGTAGAGACTGCAGAGATCAATTTTTTAAAACTTTAATCTCAATTTTGACCCTTAACATTTATTGTTTTGGGTTCAAATCAAATTAAAAAGTTTGATTCATGTCCAAGGAACCTACATCTAAAACTTAAAGTGTTTAGACCCAAAATTGGCGGAGAAGTTCGGTAGAGTTTTCTAAAGTTAAATCGTTGAACTTTGATCCCTTGACAACGAAATTTTTGGGCTGAAAACCAATTAAAATAATTTTCCCTAATCTCAATACCCCTTATGTAACATTTCGAGTTTGTAGATTGAAAATTGACAGAGTAGTTTGGTAGGGAAATATACACACGGAGACACACGCACAGATAGAGAATTTCACTTTTATAGATATAATAGAATAGATTTATTGATTAAATAACACGGAAATTAATGCGTGTAGAAAGTTAAAAAATCCTATTGAAATACTTAATATGGGGTTCATAGATGATAGCAGGAGTTTATTAAGTTACTCAATCAGGATATAACTCCCTTAGTAAATATACGGATGTGTTTGGTTTACTTTGACTTATCATTGGCATTATAAGATGGAAATCAGCTTTTTGAAATCGGAACCGAGCCAACACAAGACTACGGTAATAGAACACAAAGGGAACATCCTCTCATATAAACACACACACACACATACACACACATACACACACATACACACACAAACACACACACACAAACACACACACACAAACACAAACACACACACAAACACACACAAAAACACACACACAAACACAAACACAAACAAACACACACACACACACGCACACACACACACACGCGCGCGCGCACACACACAGATGAGGTAGGCATAGATACTGTAAAGAATAAAAGCGAAGAATAAAACAAAATACAACGAAATTGACGGTTAGTAAAAGATTGCAAACTAAGTATAATAAAAAAAAAGTCAAATGTATTTTAACATGTATTTCCTGTGGTTAAAATGTGTAGAGAAAAGCCTTAGGGAAAGAAACGTTGATTAAATCATCTTCAGTCTGATAATAGCTATAAATGCAAATAAGCAAAATGGTTAAAATTGTAAAACAAAGTTGCAGGATTCCAACCAAGTCACAAAGTCACCCTTGACTTCGTAGACCGCTATTCAACTATTCAAGCTATTTAAAATATCAATAATTATTTTTAACTTACAGATACATAAATTTTGAAATTACGTTCTCTTTAGTATAGAAAGTAATAATTACTGCCAGTCGGAGGATTCGAACTTTGACTCAATATATATATATATATATATATATATATATATATATATATATATATATATATATATATATATATATATATATATATATATATATATATATATAATATTAAAAATAAATATAGATTAATTATAAATAATAAATTAATCCATATAAATAAAAGCGAAAATATTTGTGTGTGTGTGTTCGCGCGCGCGTGTGTGTGCGTGCGTTTTCGTGTATGTCCGCAAAAGGGCTTTTTTCTTCGGCCTTCTTCCGGGGGTCGCCCCTTCTTAAAACCTTTTATACCGCGTCTAAATGATAATATCTATTAAATAACAAGGGGGTCGCGTGTGTATTTAATTTGCCCGACTTTGAAAAGCTAAATATTCAACATTTTTCGATCGCCGCGTCTGGATTCGGCTTTTTCGTTAAAAAAAAACTGCCTCGCAATAAATAAAATACTGCCCCGCAGTCAAAGTTGACCTCATTAAGTCGTCAAGTACGGGCACCTGCCAATTCTTAATGCTTAAATAAATTCAAACGCGTTTACTTCTTGCTGACCCAGTGGTTAGCGTCGCACGTTTTATTTTCACACTTTATTTTCCAACTCGCCTCAAGCCTTCGGGTTCAATCCTTGCTACTTACCTACTAAAACTTTTTACCCTCCCCCCCCGACACAAACACCCTGCCAACGTGTTTTGTTTTGATTTACCCAAAAGCACACATCGAACCCGCCCCCACGACACAAACACCCGGGCAAGAAGTCTTCGCTTATTCTTTTGTTTTGATTTACCCAAAACCACACCCCGAAACACCCGGGCATCGCCGGGTACCCCCGCTAATATAATATGAAATAAAATATTTTTATGTAATCCATATCAATACGAATACAATTTATTAATACATGAATTTAATGTTGCTGATTTTACATCAAAATTAAAAAATTATGTAACAATGTCTTTTCTCTCTCTATTTGTGTCTGTATTCACACACACACACACACACACACACACACACACACACACACACACACACACACACACACACACACACACACACACTCGCGCACTCGCGCACGCGCATGGATATAGAAACAAATATAGAGAGAGAAAAGAGAGAGAGAAAATAAAATGGATACACCACACACGCATACACACACACACACACACACACACACACACACACACACACACACACACACACACAAGCACACACACATATGTTTATGGGAAATATTTTTATTCAATGATATTTCACATTTTATTTATATTAGTCTTTTAGTTTACGAAGCTCAATGTAACTACAAAGCATATACAAATAAATGACAAAAGTCTGTATTCCAAATTTCAAGATGTCGACCATCTTACCGTTTATTTCTTTAAGTATGTTAAATTGCTTAATCCTTGACAGCACCTGTTTTGTAGCACATTCATGTAATTATTACGTAATTAAAAAAAGATTATTCCGCTCTTAACTTATCACAAGAAAATCATCAACTTTAAAAGGAAATAATGAAAAATGGTCATGGTTGCAAAATTCGAAAATCGGAAACGAAGTTGCATTTGTTTTTCTTTTTGTTAAATAATTTTTGAATTTTAATGTGAAATCAGCAACATTACAATCATGTATTAATAAATTGTATTCGTATTGATATGAATTAACATAAACATATTTTATTTCATATTATATTAATTTATTATTTATAATTAGTCTATATTTATTTATTTTTTTAGATAATATTGATAACGGTCAAATTCATAATGTATGTATTTATGTTTATTTTATACGAAACTAATTATTAAATCTATTGTTTTGTATGCGATTATTACTTTGGATTAGTTAGATCTAAACTTTGCTTAGCTATAAATTATCTTTAATTACATGTAGAAATATTTTTTAATCATGCGTATTTCTACGTTTAAACAGATTTCTGTTATTGCCATTTAGTTAGTTTTAATTAACCATTTTAACATTAAGATGAGATATTACTTTTTTTTTTTCAATACATTTGTTTATTATCCGCCAAATGAAGACATTTTCTTTCATAATTAAAGGGAGTTGGGGAACTCGAGAAATTATCTGTTAGTTATCTGCCTATCGATTTATCTATATATCTATGTGTATCTATCGATCTAGCTTTCTATCTATCTCGATCTAACTGGCGAGGTAAACAAGAGATGAGATGTGAAGCTATGTTTTGATAACAGTTATCAAAACATATTGAGGTGTAAAATAGACAAGTTGCATCGGAAGCTCTAACAATAGTTGACTGGAAGGACGTGTTGTTGTCGCGTGTTCAGATTGGCTGGACAAAGAATCGAATTTGAATTTGGACGTTGAGCAAGGCGGACGGTTTAACAGGTCGTCCTCCCTTACTAGGAGAAAGCTGACGTGTCTCAAAATGGATACTCACTTTCCATTCTTCTGCGATCGACATATGGAAAATGAATAAAAACTATATAAAACCAACCGTCGCCTTGGAGTGAAATGCATTCGTCCTCAGATTCCAGCTTCCATCCAAAAACAGATGAAATTGTCAGGTGAACGAAAAGACCAACGACGCAGTTGAAATGTTGATGAAGTATATCGAAATATATGTACGTGTTTATGTTATGTCCGACACACACGCACGCAACACATTTAGACGATCACGGAACATAAATAGACTGTAACACTATAACATAGGGTTCAGATAGTGAAGAACCCCACAGTAGACATTAGACACGTCACAAACAATAACACGATATATAAATGAACCCCCCACAACGTAACAAGTTGTCTACCATTACATAATCTAATATTATTCTTGAGATTTTATGGGTTCTAACTGCACTAATAAACGTTATTATTTTCTAATTTAATCGTTTTATTTTATTCATCTCATTTACATGCGCTAATTATAAATTATAGGTTGAACAACGTTAATCCTTGCAGTTTTTGTATACACGTGTATTTAAGTCATACGTTTTAGCATGCTTTAAGGCTGTAAATATGTATGTCTTGGTTTTGATTTAGAGCTGATAACTAGGGCTAGGACAACAGCATATTCTTTTCGTTGTTTTGACTCTCGAGTGTGTATCTGTTGATATCTTATATGCTTTTATATAGAGTGATGTGGTTAGGGTTAGGGTTACACTTGAACTTCTGCATATAAAGTGATGTGGTTCTCGGTTGATTAACTGTGTCTAACTGTGTCGGATATATACCCGAGAGTCAAAACAATGATAAGAATATTCTCTTGTCATAGCCCTAATTATAACACACTAGCAGGTGGCCCGGCGTTGTCCGTTCAAAAAATACATTTAAATATGATATTTTAATTCGTGCTGATGTTGTATTTATTATTATAGAGCCGATTCTCTATCGATTATTATATTGTACCTAATATATATCGTAATGATTTCGATAGTAAAAAAATAAGTTGTGTGCCATCAGTAAGAATCGAAACCAAATCATATAACTCCCATGCGTTATTCGTTAACGTATATACTAAATCCATAGGTATGCAGAAACTGCAAAAAATAATGTTGTTTAACCTGTAAGTTTTAATCAACGCATTTCTTTTTTACTTTGGTAATCACTACTATATATTAGGTACAATATAATAATCGATTGAGAATTGGCTCTATAGTAATGAATAAGATTATGCATTAATTAAAATATAATATTTAAGCGTATTTTACAACCGGGCAAATCCGGGTGGCCGATAGCATATGTGTAGAATATAGAAATAGAAATAGATATATAATTCAACTGACAATAATTATAAAGTTGTGAAACTATAGAAGCTGAAAATATGTTGGTTTCCCTCGTACAACCTTGCCAAACAAAAATTATGAATAGACCCCCCCCCCACCCCGTATTGTAAATATATATTTTATATAGAGGCCACAGGGATCTTTTTTCTCTATCTCTTTTTCCCCCTATTTTTTTTTTTCATTTTCCCTCTTCTTTTGTCTCCAAAATAATATCGTCTGTTTTCTTCAAAGTTAATTGAAAGCGACATTTACGTCTGATGTGTGCCAATTTTCGTGAATAAATGAATATTTATTTCGTACGATATTATTTGACTGCGAATGGCCTCTCGCTTATAGGCTTCACCTCAGCAAATCAAATTGATATAAATATCAATTTGGGATTTAAAAGAAAATCTTTTACCTTTTATCTTTCACATGTTGGAGTTTCAAATCTTATTAAATTAAATAAAATAACTTTCTTTTCTGTCAAGAGATTGACTAATCCAATATATAAACGGCTATATGTCTGTCTGTCTGTCTGTCTGTCTGTTTGTCTCTATATTTTTAAACTATCTCCTCCGAAACTAAAAGTCGCAGAACGGCGCTAAGGGCCTGAAATGATTTGATTTTTAGGGACCGTTCTTTTATGGGTCTTTTGCAGGTTAAAATAGTTTTTAAGGAGTCAAAAATGGGCCAAAATTGAAAAAAAAAAAAAAAAAAATCGTTGTACATGTTGTACATTTAACTTAATTTTTAATTTTTAATCAGATCATATACGTGTCACATTGGTACAGTGGTAACGTCACCACTTTTAAAGGCAACAGTTTCGGTTTCAATTCTAGCTGATGACATTTTTTTTTACTTTCCAAATTACAACTCTATAATAATATATACGAAATCTGGACAAATTAAAATATCATATTTAAGCATATTTTACGACCGGGCAAAGCCCCACTCCTCCGGCTAGTCTAATATATAAAAGGCTATATGTCTGTCTGTCTCCATATTTTCAAATTCTATCTCTTCCGAAACTAAAAGTTGCAGAGCGGCGCTAGGAGACTCAAATGATTGGATTTTTTATGGACCGTTCTTTTATGGGTCTTTAGCTGGTTTAAATAGTTTTTAAGGGGTCAAAAATGGGTCGAAATTAACAGGGATTCAACATTGCGGTGATGGAACAGAGGTTGGAGCTTGGCCAACAGTGCGGGACATTTGAGGCTCTTTTTTGAACCCTGCCTAAGAATGAGTGGTAAATATCAAGAAGAGTTAATTGAAGAAAGATCACAAGGACGACCACAAAAGTAATGGGATGGCCAGATAAGGGCTAAGACTTACATGTCGCGCCTGACAGCTGAAAGAATGGTCCAAGACAAGGATAAGTTGTAAGATTTTGTTTTCAAGCATGTGGTGAAGCTATCACATGCCAGTCAATAACTAAAACTAGCTGCACCCGCGTAAATTATGAAAAATTGTTTCCCTTTCGTCTGTGGTTAAGTTATATGTTCTTTTCTTTCATCATAAACTTATTAATAACTAGCAAGGGAACCCGACGTTGTCCGGGATTGAATAAGCATCAACAAACGTTTCACACTTTCAATACTTTAATTGTTATCGAATTCGGTTGTCAATCAAATCGATTTTTTGCCTGCTATAGTTGGGAACCTATCACCAGAGAAAAGCTCACATGCCTTCTCGCAATAACTGAGTCCACAATACATTGTAGTCTACATTGCACTGTAGAGAATCTGCTGTTGATTTTATAAAACTATTTTACATAATCGTTTGAATTTAAAATTCAGTTTAAAATGCAAAAGTTCATTATCATAGTTCAATTGTTCTCCAAACAGAAACATTCGTTGCGAACACGGTCCTGTCTTATCAGAGAACTTACTGTTGATTTTATTCACCAGGCCCGCATACTTGTGCAGTTAAAAAACTTCTCAAGTGTACTTGTGTATAAAAGTGTTAACTTTGGTCAAAATCGGACTGTTCCTTCTTTAATAAGATATTTTTATTATTGACTTTCAATAATTATCGGAGGCATTCCGATACAAAGCCTATTTAAGAACATTCTGAGACGCATAAAACGCATTTGTTTGAAATTTCAAAAAAATCGGCCTAGCCATTTTCGAGTTCATAGGGAACGAAAGCACGCGCGTGCGCTCACACACAGTGCCTTTTATATATAAATAGAAATATCTTTACCTTCACATTGCTATATTTTATGGCAAAAAAGATTTTTTTTATTTAAAAAGATTTTTCAAGGTATATTCTGTGTATTTTATGTTGTAAATTAATGATTAAAATATGTGTTTTAAAGCATACACATTAACCCATCTCCTCTCCGAAATATTTGGGCAAGTCCAAGATTACAAGTAGGGAGTAACGGGCTATTATTAAGTACACTTGTATATCCGTGTCATCAAAAATGGCGACATACTTTTACATTGTTGCAATATACCCGCATCAATTATTTCAGTCTGCACCATTCATTTGGCGTTCTGTTGCGATTTGAAGTACATGCCAGTCGATGTTTCGATCTAAACAATCTGTCTGAAAGAAACTACTGTAGGCCTGACAATATTTTATTGTAAAAGGGAGGGGGGTAATTAAAAAAATAGGATTATATTCAGGGTATTGCTATGTAATGATTAAATGTTTTTGAAGCATACGCATAAACACAGTGTAACCCGGTCCCTACAGCTATCTTATATCCGGATGTCTTATATCCGGGTTACCGTGTACATTGACACAGGCTCTAATTTGGGACCAAATAAAATCTGTCTTATATCTGTTTTTCTTATATCCGGGTTACACTGTCGAAACCCAGTAGATTATGCCCTTTTCTCTTCCTTGCAACCTTTTTCCCACAGAAGAAACGTTGCGAGCCTGTCTCTGCTCTATCGTTATTTTCATGGCAAGTGCTTGTCTGAGCTCCAATCTATAGTTCCTCCTTGCCAAACTTAAAAAAAACACTTGACTAGCTACAACCACTATCAACAAGTTCCCTCACTTTTTATCTGTGCCTAAATCTAAACGCAGATTCCATGAACAAAGGCTATTTCCTAGAACTGCCCACATGTGGAACACTGTTCCACTGACCTACTTCCCGGCTGATTACAATATGGTAGCCTTCAAGTCAAATGCAAACAAGTTCTTGTTCAGCCGTCTTCATAAATAATCATATTCTACCCAATTTACGCCATTAACGATTACTACACTACCATCTTATATATATATATATATATATATATATATATATATGTATGTGTGTACACGTGTATGAATGCATATACGTATGTACATGTATACGTATGTATATGTATACGTGTATATATATATGTATGACTGTACATATATATATATATATATATATATATATATATATATATATATATGTATGTATGTACATGTGTATATATATATATATGTATGTATGTATATTTGTGGGGTGAAGAGAGCTCCCGTAGACCGTGATGAAGGCAACCCCTCTAGGAGAAGCAAATCTCTGTTTTAAAAAACCATAAAGTGGGAGATCAGTACCCGCATTAAGCAGGTCTGCAGTTTGACTTGTTGCTAACTATCTTGCTTTTGCTTGTTGCTGGATGCCAACATTTTGAACCGAGAGAGAGAGAGAGAGATTTAGCTAAAACTCTGTAACATCGTATTTGTATAGATACTCCCTCAGGCATTTGTCTATAAAAAATAGTCCTGTGGCGATGGAAAAGTTGCGACGCGTGTAGGCCTGAAATGATGAAAGCATGTAATAATTGATCTGCCATCATTATATGTATCTATGTATATATGTATGTATATGTGTATGTGTATATATGTGTATATATATGTGTATGTATATGTACGTGAGTATGTATGTATATGTGTATGTATGCGTATATATATATATGTGTATGTATATGTATGTATATCTATGTGTATATGTATGTATATATGTATGTGTGTATATATGTTTATGCGTGTTTGTATGTATATATGTATATATGTTTGTGTGTGTAGGTATGTATATGTATGTGTATATATGCATATATATGTATGTATATATATGCATTTATATGCATATGTATAAATGCATATATATGTATGTGTATGTATACGTAGGTAAATGTATGTGTATGTATATATATGTGCATATATGTGTACGTATTTGTATGTGTATATGTATGCATATGTGTGTTTGTATTTGTATATGTATGTGTATATATGTATATGTATGTGTATGTATGCGTATGTATGTATGCGTATGTATGTATGCGTATGTATGTATGTGTATTATGTATTGTGTATGTATATATATGTGCGTATGTTTATAGATATATATGTGTATATGTGTGTATGTGTATGTATGTGTATGTACGTATATATATGCATGTATACCAATGATCGTTTTCAGTGTCATGTCTGTTTGAGCGTGTGAATTCGTCGGCAGAACTAATAAAACAGTGTGTGAGGGAGTGGCACTCGTCTGACAAGACATTTCAATCATCATATTAGTGATGGAACGATTTCAATCATCATATTAGTGATGGAACGATTCCAATATTGAATTCGATACAATTACTGATTTCGTACTAAATTTCCGATTCCGATACAATTACTGCTTCCGATTCTGATTCTATATAAATTTCCAAATATTTAACTCTAAAGTTGTTATGTTTTCCGATTAACGTTAAATGTGCATATATTTTCTCAAACGTAAAAACAAACTTCTAGTAGGGTGGGGGGATGATCTTCAGATTTTAGTTTTACTGGTAGTTTAAAATCAATACATATTTATTATTTTATTATTACTTCTGGAGAATCTACAACAGTGTAGTAAATAATGGGCAATCGACAATACCCCCACTATCAAACAATCACGAGGTTGTTTGCACAGCAACTGAGAAAGCTAACATGCTTGCTCGTCAGTTTACCTGAAACTCTAAACATAATTAAAGGAATCGTTTTGGCATCGGAAAATAAACACAAAATTTTCCGATTCCGATACCAATTTCGATTTTTAAAAAAAGTTCCGATTTTTCTGATTCCCGATTCCGATTAATCATCCCAACATTAATGTGTATGTATGTGTATGTATGTGTATGTATGTGTAGAATAAATGTATATTAGTTCCTATTCACTGCAGGTAAAAATGAAGTGAAATATAGTTGAAATAATATTCACATAAAATAAATTAAACAAAAAAAAATGATAAAAATATAAAAGAAATTGGTCGATGTTCTGGTTTATTGAATGTTTGAGAAGAAATTGTTCGCTGATATTTGCATTTGGTGGTGGAGATAGTGTAGGTGGAGAGGATGTGGTTGCGACCGTGACAGGCAGTTGAGCGTCGTCTGTCCTCCCCTTTCTGCTGTCACACTCTGACTGACCCTGACTCTTGTTTATCATTTCTTTTTATGAATTTTCCCATTAACCAATTTACGTCATCGACCCACATTCTGACCCTGTCGATGTTTGCTTTTGGTCTTACTTGCGGCCGAATTATGTCATCTTATTCCCGGGTTTCATTTTTGTCGGTCAGGGTTTAAGTTCATCCGAACTTTGCTCCATTCAACGGTCTGACCCATAAACCGACTTGCGTCATAGGACCAGGTAATCCAATTCCAAGTTCCATTTTTGATGGCCCGGATTTCCAGTTCATTCGCATCTCTCCTCTCTCTATTACAACTGTTTGGTGGTCTGCGGCCGGTCTTATCCATCACAGCTTCTTGAATCTGGGTGAAACGATTACGGCAGAGAAGTACTGCCGACAAATTGACGAAATGCACCAGAAGCTCCAACATATGTGCCCGAGATTGGTCAATATGAAGGGACCAATTCTCCTCCATGACAACGCTTGCCCGCATATTGCTCAATTGACCATGCAGAAGCTGAACGAATTTGGCTACGAGACTCTGCCTCATCTGCTATATTCACCGAACCTGTTGCCCATCAATTATCACTTTTTCAAGCATCTCGACAACTTCCTGCACGAAAAATACTTCAAAAGCTAGAACTCCGGATTTCTATGCTAATGGGATAAATAAACTTGTTTATCACTGACAATGATGGTTCTTGTTTCGATTAATAAAGTTTATTATGAAAGGAGTTATGATCTTTTGAAGTTGAATGTCAAAAACATTATTTTTGCACCAACCTAATAAGAAGTTCAATGAAAGTTCAAATGCTATGAATATTGAAATGGTTCGTTTTTTACAAATTTTAAATGTTACAATATTAATTATTTTTTTTAGTAATTATTAATTCTCTATTGGTTCATTTCGATCCCTTCTGTATAAATGTTTTTATTTAATTAATTTTATCTGTTCGTCATCTTCATCTACAGCATTAGCAACATTAGCAGCATATCGTATATTGGCATTGGTTTCCCTGATATTTTTCTAATCAGAATTCTTTCTAGAAAGACATCATGAGAGGGTGCACATGAAGGTTACCAACATCCTGAGTGAAAATGACTTTTGTGGAATGAACTGGATTAGAACTTGGAACGCCAAGGTTATGGGTCCGTGTTGTTAACCACGAGACCACTGTCGTCTCCGTATTATCTATCCACCTGCTCTGAATCACAATTGCATTTGTTTCAGGATATCAATCGACATTTATGTATGTATATGTATATGTATGTGTGTATGTATATGTATGTGTGTATGTATATGTATGTGTATGTATATATATTATGTCAGGTCATGTCATATGCTACTGGTACCATGTAACCCAGTACTACCTGCCTCATGGTCGGGTCACCGGCGACTAAACTGGTTCCCCCACCAGACTTGTTTGGTGAGGAGGGTGGCTAGTCTCCCTGAAGGATTAAAAACAAGACCTTCCAAAGGGCGAATGAACTCTTTTTCTGGGTCAACGGCCAACTAGCACCGTGTATATTTGTGTGCGTGTATATGTTTATTGGGGTGGAGAGGGCTCCCGTAAGCCGTGGTGAAGGCAACCTTTCTAGGAGAAGCAAATCTCTGATTTAAAAAACCATAAAGCGGAAGACCATTACCCGCATTAAGCTGGTCTGCACTTTAATTTGTTGCTGGCTATCTTGCTCTTGCTTGTTGCTGGATCTGAACATTTTGAACCGAGAGAGAGACTTAGCTGTTGTACAAAGCTAAGACTCTGTAACATCATATTTGTATAGATACTCCCTCAGGCATTTGGGCTCATGGATTTTAAATGTCTGAGGGAGTGGCACTCGTCTGAAAGACGTTGCAATCATCATGTATATATATATATGTACATATATATATACATATATATATGTATATATATATATATGTATATGCCATGTGTCCGTTTAGTGCATATTGCTGCATGTTGCATTTTATATTAATTACTATTTGTTATGTCATTGTTGTTTTGTATGTTTTGTATGTTTTTTGTATTTTGTATTTTGCATGGTTTTCTTTTCTTTTTTATTGTTGTTGTTGTGAAAAATAATTAAAATAGGGAGTTGGGCAGAAAGAGTAGCTTATAGATAAAACCACAATCCCAGTAACATTTTTTTAATTTTTGTATTTGAAAATTATTAAATAAAGACATTTTATACTACTACTACTACTACTACTATTACTACTACTACTAGCTTTCACACATTATGTGTTTATCAGTGCTTACTCATTGATAATCACCAATGGTGTTCCCCCCTGGGTTCTGAGAGACGACGATGACAACAACGATGACAACAACAACAACAACAACAACAATAATTAATAGTAATAATAACAATACCGGTTGTTATCAGTGAGCAATCGCTGATGATGACCTGTGTAAGAACGAATTCCTAGTGAATGAAATAATAATAATAATAATAATAATAATAATAATAATAATAATAATAATAATAATAATAATAAGAAGAAGAAGAAAACAACAACAAGAACAAGAAAACAGCAAATGTAGACTCTGCAGACAAAAAGACGAAACAATAAACCACATAAGTGGACGCAGCAAACTAGCCCAAAAAGAATATAAAATAGACACAATCAAGGCAGTACATTGGCAATTATGCAAATAATTGCATCTCAAACATACAGACAAATGGTATAAGCACAATCCAACAGCAGTATAGGAAAATAAAAGTGACAAGAACCTATGGGACAGCGATATATAAACAGATATCAAAATAGTTAATAAGAAGGAAAAGTTCTGCCAGATTGTAGATTTTGCCGTTCCAGCATACCACAGGGTGAAGATGAAGGAGACTAAAAAGCAAATACACGGAACTGGTCAGAAAGCTCAAAGGGATCTGGAAAATGAAGAAAGTAAAGATATCACCACTGATAGTAGGAGCACTAGGAACGATACCGAAAAACTTTGAAAAAAGAATGGGAGAAATTGGAATCAGAGGGATGGCCGAGAAGACACAATGAATTCAATAATGAAAACTGTAAAAATATTAAGTAAAACGCTTGAGACTAACACCACACATAAACTACACACAAACTTGTCACAGAAACGGCTACAGCTGTCAAACACAAAATAATATCATACAGAATCATGAAAACTGAAACTGTACAATTGTAAGATACCGCCACCCCCCCTTTTTTTAGTGCCGCCATAAACGGGCATCAAACCAAATAATGAGGGTCAAGGAGGATGGAAACACCAAGGAAAGAAAGCACTAGCCAGACCTCTGTTGGCTGAGTGAAAAGAGGACTGGGACCTTGGGGAGGTTTATTGCCACCCAAATTCCAGTGAACACGAATAGCCGCCAAGAAGAAATCAATGGTAAACGACTGTTGCGATAAAGCAAATTCTTTTGCAAAGGTTATCGAAAGAGGTGGAGAGTATTGGAAGTCTGGGGAGACTTGTTGTCATTCAGATTCCAGGGAACACCACAAGTTGTTCTCAAAGAGAAATCTTTGATGATGGCTTGTGTGACTACTTTTAGTGAGTAAATAACAATAATAAAATGTTATTTATGGACGATCTGAAATTGTTTGGCAAAACAGAAAAGGAAATGGACTTTTTGGTTCAAACAGTACAGCAGTGGAGTGAAGACATAAATATGGAGTTTGCAAATGTGCAATAGTTTTAAACGAGGGAAGAGAGGAGCCGTGAAAAGCATCATTTTGCCAAATGGTAAAAGATTAGGAGATCCTGATTCAGAAGGCTACAAGTACCTTGAGGATGCTTGAACTTGCTTTGCAATGAAATAAAAGAGAAGACGAAAGAGGTGTATATGAGGAGACTCAAACTGACCCTGAAGTCTAGACTGAAAAGTAGGAACCTGTTCTTAGCCATCAATTCATGAGAGGTTTCTATGATACAGTGCAGCTTTTGTAGAATGGACACAGGAAAGAATGAAAAAGCTGGATAGAGACACACGGAAACTCTTAGTCAAGTATGGAGCACTTCACCCAAATTCTAATGTTGTCAGGCTGTATATCACAAGGAAGAAAGGAGGAAGAGGCTAACTGTGATTGAAGAATGTGTCGAGGGTGAGCTTAGAAGTGTTCACCACTAACAACAGTCATGAAGCGTTACTCACAGAAGTGGCGAAAGAGGGAGAGCTAGATAAAGATCCATTGGAAGATAATCAGAAGAACAAGGAAAGAATCAAAGCAGAAAAGTTGACTGAGTTGGTAAGAATGAAACTTCGTGGATAGTTTGAGCGAGATACTAAGACACAAAAATGCCAGGACATGTGGAATTTTCTGTCTAAAGGTGACCTGAAAAGAGAAACAGAAAATCTTATATTTGCTGCTCAGGAACAGACACTAAATACAAATGCAATAAATAAAACCATCTATGGGAAGGATTCTCCTGATAAGTGCAGGTTGTATGGTATATTTCTTGAAACAGTGTCACACATTGTTAGTGCGTGTTCTATACTTGCTCAAAAAGAATACAAACGTCGCCATGGCAAAGTTTGTACAAATTTGCACTGGAGTTTGTGTCAAAGTTGGGAATTCTAGTGACGGACAAATGGTACCAACATAACCCAGAAGGAGTAGTGAAAAATGAGGCCGTTAAGATTCTTTGGGATTTCATGATTCAGTGTGACCGAGAATTCACAGGAAATCGGATATTGTAGTTGTAAACAAAAAGACCAATGAATGCCAAATTATTGTTGTGGCGTGCTCAAATAACATTAACTTTACAGGCAAGAGGCATTGTATTTTAAATATAGAACTGCCTTATATGAGATAAATTAATAAGTACTAATAAATACTCAGAAAGTAATATTGTGGTACATAGTTCAATACAAATAATAAAATCACATTGTAAGAGACAATTTTTAATTAATTTACTCCTTCAGTTCAGCATCTCTTGACAGACATTCTTTTTTTCTGTTTCTTTCAATTGTTTCTTTTATGTTATGTTTCACTGACTTTTTTCCTCAGCGAAGAAAACTAATTTCAAAATTATTATGGGTTTTTTTTTCTCACATCATTACAACAATGGTCATATATCATTATCATGATATTCGTAAACGAGGCTACATCAAAAGGAGGTCACTCATATTCTTTCCACGGGTTGATTGGCCTTTTTAAAGCCAAATTTCATGAAGTTGGCCATTAAAAAAAACAGTTGGCCTTAAAAAATTGTATTTGGCCTTTTTCAAAGCGTAATGTACATTATTATTATTATTATTATTATTATTATTATTATTATTATTAATAATAATAATAATAATAATAATAATAATAATAATAATAATAATAACTAGCGGGAACTGTAAACATTCTACATATATATATATATATATATATATATATATATATATATATATATATATATATATATATATATATATATATATATATATATATATATATATAGCTTCAGACATAATCGAAACCGAAACAAAAACTTATGAAGAATTCTTAGTAAATTTATTTATTGCAAGAAATGGAAGTACATAACAATTAAACGACCCGGATGTAAATGTAACAGAAAATATCACACACACTATCCTATTAATATATAGATAATAATAATAATAATAATAATAATAATAATGATGATGATAATAATAATAATTTTTTATTCTTATTCAAACAAGACATATTGCACTTGGGTATAAATAGCTACTATTTGGAATCATGTCTATAGGGGAACTATGTGGGGAGTTGAGAAACTAGATGCCTACATTAATCTTAAAACTCTACACGTTAGTACAGCCAGGAAAGCAAATAAAAGGGAGGGAATTCCAAAGTCTAGTAGTCTGAGGAAAGATTATGAGGTCTTCCGGTATATAGGGAACTGTGAAGGTTGGTATTTTGGTATGTTCATCGAGAGGAGGCCATTAAATAAAGACTTTTCATCATCATCATCATCATCATCATCATCATCATCATCATCTAGAGACCTCTTTAGTTTTAATTTTTTGTACTGTTACTAAAAATATTTTGTACTAAAAATATTTTGTATTAAAAAATATTTTGTATTAAAAATATTTTTTACTAAAAATAGTTTGCATTAAAACATATTTTGTACTAAAATATTTTGTACTAAAAATATTTTGTATAAAAATATTTTGTACTAAAAATATTTTGTATAAAAAATATTTCGAACTAAAAATATTTTGTACTAAAAATATTTTGTATAATAATATTTTGTACTAAAAATATTTTGTACTAAAAATATTTTGTGCTAAAAATATTTTGTATAAAAAATATTTTGTACTAAAAATGTTTTGTACTAAAAATATTTTGTACTAAAAATATTTCGTACTAAAAATAGTTTGTACTAAAAATATTTTGTATAATAATATTTTGTACTAAAAATATTTTGTACTAAAAATATTTTGTACCAAAAATATTTTGTACTAAAAATATTTTGTATAAAAATATTTTGTACTAAAAATATTTTGTACTAAAAATATTTTGTACTAAAAATATTTTGTACTAAAAATATTTTGTACTAAACCTATTTTGTACTAAAAATATTTTGTACTAAAAATATTTTGTATAAAAATATTTTGTACTAAAAAAATTTTGTACTAAAAATATTTTGTACTAAAAATATTTTGTACTAAAATATTTTTTACTAAAAATATTTTGTATAAAAATATTTTGTACTAAAAATATTTTGTACTAAAAATATTTTGTAGTAAAAATATTTTTTATAACAATATTTTGTATAAAAATATTTTGTACTAAAAATATTTTGTACTAAAAATATTTTGTACTAAAAATATTTGGTACTAAAAATATTTGGTACTAAAAATATTTTGTACTAAAAATATTTTGTACTAAAAATATTTCGTACTAAAAATATTTTGTACTAAAAATATTTTGTACTAAAAATATTTTGTACTAAAAATATTTTGTATAAAAACTATTTTGTACTAAAACATTTTGTACTAAAAAATATTTTGTACTTAAAATATTTTGTATTAAAAAATATTTTGCGCTTTAAAATATTTCGTACTAAAAATATTTTGTACTAAAAATATTTTGTACTAAAATGTATGTCATACTAAAAATATTTTTTACTAAAAAATATTTTGTACTAAAAAATATTTTGTACTAAAAATATTTTGTACTAAAAAATATTTTTGTACTAAATTATTTTGTACTAAAAATATATTTTGTACTAAAAATATTTTGTTCTAAAAATATTTTGTACTAAAAATATTTTGAACTAAAAAATATTTTGTACTAAAAATATTTTGTATTAAAAAAATATTTTGCGCTATAAAATATTTCGTACTAAAAATATTTTGTACTAAAAAATATTTTGTACTAAAAATATTTTGTGCTAAAAATATTTTGTACTAAAAATATTTTGTACTAAAAAATATTTTGTACTAAAAAATATTTTGTACTAAAAAATATTTTGTACTAAAAAAATTTTGTACTAAAAAATATTTTGTACTAAAAATATTTTCTACTAAAAATAGTTTTTATAAATATATATTTTTTACTACAAAATATTTCGTACTAGAAAATATATTGCATAAAATACTTTCTACTAAAAATATTTTGTACTAAAAATATTTTGTACTGAAAATATTTTGTACTAAAAATATTTTGTACTTAAAATATGTTGTACTAAAAATATTTTGTACTAAAATATATTTTGTACTAAAAATATGTTCTACTAAAAATATATTTTGTGCTAAAAATATTTTGTACTAAAAAATATTTTGTACTAAAAATATTTTGTATTAAAAAATATTTTCCGCTATAAAATATTTCGTACTCAAAATATTTTGTACTAAAAAATATTTGGTACTAAAAATATTTTGTGCTAAAAATATGTTGTACTAAAAATAGTTTGTACTAAAAAATATTTTGTACTAAAAAATATTTTGTACTAAAAAATATTTTGTACTAAAAATATGTTTTATAAAAATATTTTTTACTAAAAAATATTTGGTACTAGAAAATATTTTGCATAAAATACTTTCTACTAAAAAATATTTTGTACTAAAAATATTTTGTACTAAAAAATATTTTGTACTAAAAAATATTTTGTACTTAAAATATTTTGTACTAAAAATATATTTTGTGCTAAAAATATTTTGTGCTAAAAATATTTGGTACTAGAAAATATATTGCATAAAAATATTTTGTACTAAAAAGATATTTTTTATGAAAAATATTTTGTACTAAAAATATTTCGTATTAAAATATATTTTGTACTAAAAAATATTTTGTACTAAAAATATTTTGTACTGAAAAATATTTTGCACTATAAAATATTTCGTACTAAAAATATTTCGTACTAAAATATTTTGCACTAAAAATATTTTGTACTAAAAATATTCTGTATAAAAATATTTTGTATTAAAAAAAGTATGTACTAAAAATATTTTTTATAAAAAATATTTCGTACTAAAATATTTTGTACTAAGAATATTTTGGTACTAAAAAATATTTCGTACTAAAAATATTTTGTACGAAAAAATATTTTGTACTAAAAAATATTTCGTACTAAAAATATTAGGTACTAAAAATATTTTATAAAAAATATTTTGTACTAAAAATATTTTGTATTAAAAAAATTTTGTACTAAAAAATACTTTGTACTAAAAAATATTTTGTACTAAAGTGTATTCTACTTTATATTACCAGAAGAAAATGTAGTGGAATCGATTTTAACACAAGCCATATATTAAGATTTAAGAAAATGTGTCATTTTCAATTTGTGTGGATTTGGTAAAAAGTAAATTCTAAAAGTTTGTAATTATTATTATAAATATGTAATTTATTAAATATATGCTGGCAATTTCATTGAAATTGAATAATTTTCTTAATTTTTGGTGATTGAAGGCGTTAACATAAAGTATAGTGTCTTCATGGTGCCTCCCATATCATATACTACCATGGCCGACAACACCTTTCCTGAGAGTTCAAAGTTAAAACTCCTTTGTCCTAACATTCACAGGAAACATCAATTGGAATAAATACACAGACGATACTGCCAAGTTTGCTGCAAAGAATGTAGGTTCATCCTGCTGAATTATAAAACATTTTTTGACCTCCCAATACCGTTTCTCCCTATAAAGTCACCATTCACCCATGCATAGAGTATTGTTGTCCTAGCTGGGCTGGTGCACCAACCGCTAGGCTCTACATCTTTCACAAGGTGCAAAAGAAGTGTTTTTTTTTTTATTTAATAGATTCCGCACTGTCTACCAAGCATCAGCCTCTGTTCCATCACTACAGTGTTGCATTCCTGTGCTTGTTTTATAAGCACTCCTATAATGATGAACTGACTGCACTTATTACTTCACCAACATAATAACATCGACCAATCTTACTCGCAGCAACATCACATCCCTTCACTGTAATGGTCCACAGATGCCGGAAACCTTTCTATTCTGATAGCTTCTTTCCTTGGACCACTTGCCTTTGGAATTCACTTTCTTGTCTCTGCTTCACCGACTTTACCATGCAGAAATTTTAATATAATATAAAAAAAAACAACCTTGCTGCACAACTCCCACTTAGTTACATCTGCTCCCAAATCACAGTAGCCCCTTATATTCCAGTAACAATATGCTTTATTTACGATGACTACAAGTAAAAAGAAAGAATATTAGGCGAGGGATAGTGATAGTCTGATAAGGTTTTTACCTGCATATAGATTTTTTTTTTAATTATGTCGTTTTATTCCCAAAATGCCATTTTTTGTTCAAAACAAAGAGAACTAACGTTGTATTCACGAATACATGTTGCGTGGTCGAATTTATATATAATTTCTTTTCTCAAAAATCAACACAAAGACGGATTTCAAAGCATAAATTTTATTTACAATTAAGCTTCCGGTTCATTATCAGAGAGAGAGAGAGAGAGAGAGAGAGAGAGAGAGAGAGAGAGAGAGAGAGAGAGAAGGGGGGCCTTAGTTGGAAGGGGTTTGTTGGCGTGTGGCTCCCTGACGAAGAGGTGTCACGATCGCCGCTGTGTTTGTTCTCTCCTGTTTTCTGTTGTTTATTTTTTTTATCTTATATAGTCACAAATCGACATTCCTGGAATTGCAAACATCAAGATATTACATTCTTCTTTTTTTTATTTGGCAATTCATAACTTCTGACTTTGGAATGTAAAAAGTTGCTTGCTTTCGTTTTAATTACAATTCTGGTCATTTTAATGGCACCAAAAATGTAGGCCAACTCTATCTGGAATGTGCGTGTATGCACACCTCTTCTTTCAAAGGTATATTGCCACGTCTCTATATCTAACGTACAGGTTTACGTCATATTTTTAAAAGATGACATCAGTATGAAAATAATTCCGATCGGGTACTAGTATTTTCTGGAAGTAATTAAACCAAATTACATTTTATTGTTCTTGACAACATTCTGCAATGATCCATAAAACAATGATGAACCAGAATCAAATATCGATTTTTTTAATAAGAAAGCAATAGATGATAAAGAATCGATAAAATGACTAACTTTAATTTATATATTAGATAAAATCAAGTTACATTTTTTTCTTCTTAATAACATGACGATCCACAAAAAAATTGCTTTTGGGAGAAAGGTTGGGAACACTTTTAGCGAAATATAGGACTTACAAAAAAAAAAAAAAAAAGCAATAAACAATGATTTTATCATTGTATCCGATACTTCAAAGTTTTCAAAAATTTCTCAATTAAATTTTACTTTAAAAATAAGTGTCTTCAAAAAGTGTGACCATCTTTTACTTTAAATCCCACTCGAAACTGGAGCACTACACACTTGAAACCACTGGACTAACACGTAAATTCTCGTCTCTTTGCCATAACACCAAAATGAAGAAAAAGAAATTCACGAACCGGACTTTCGACCTTGATGAGGCTATGTATTAGCGAAATATAGGACTTACAAAAAAAAAAAAAGCAATAAACAATGATTTTATCATTGTGTTCGACACTTCAAAGTTTTCAAAAATTTCTCAAATAACTTATTTTGATCTGCACCCACCATACATGGACAACTAATAAATGCTAATAAATTCCTTCTTCTGGGGAATTTTACACCTAATCCACCAGAAGGGACCTTTCCAGGGCATTTTACAACTAATCAACAAGAAGGGACTTTTCCAGGGCGTTTAACGACTAATCAAACGGAAGGTACCTTTCCAGGGCATTTTACAATCAATCCATCAGAAGGGACCTTTCCAGAGAATTTTCCAACTAATCAATCAGAAGGAACCTTTCCAGAGCATTTTAACATCAACCAGAAAGATCCTCTCCAGGGCATTTTACAACTAATCAACCAGAAGGAACTTTTCCAGGGCATTTTACAACCAATCAACCAGAAGGGAACTTTCTAGGGCATTTTATAATCAATTAAGCAGAAATGACCTTTCCAAGGCATTTTACAATCAATAAACTAAAACAGACCTTTCCAGAGCATTTTACAACTAATCAATCAGAAAGGAACCTTTCCAGGGCATATTACAATATTTGATACTGGTTCAGCAAAATTAATCAACCGGAATGAACCTTTCCAGGTATTTTACAATCAATAAACCAGAAGAGACATTTCCATGGCATTTTACAATCAATCAAGCAGAAATTACCTTTCTAGGGCATTTTATAACTAATTAACCAGAAGGGCCTTTCTATGGCATTTTACATTTAATCAACCATGTGACCTTTTCAGGGCACTTTACAATCAATCCACCAGAAGGGACATTTCCATGGCATTTTATAAATTAAATCAGAAGGAACCTTTCCAGGGTATTTTATAATTAATCAACCAGAAGGGACCTTTCCAGGGCATATTACAACTAATCAACTGGAACGGACCAGGGCATTTTACAATCAATAAACCAGAAGGGACATTTCCAGGGCGTTTTATAATTAAATCAGAAGGGACCTTTCCAAGGCATTTTATAATTAATCAACCAGAAGGGACCTTTCCAGGGCATATTGCAACTAATTAACTGGAACGGACCAGGGCATTTTACAATCAATAAACCAGAAGGGACATTTCCAGGGCGTTTTATAATTAAATCAGAAGGGACCTTTCCAAGGCATTTTATAATTAATCAACCAGAAGGGACCTTTCCAGGGCATATTGCAACTAATTAACTGGAACGGACCAGGGCATTTTACAATCAATAAACCAGAAGGGACATTTCCAGGGCGTTTTATAATTAAATCAGAAGGGACCTTTCCAAGGCATTTTATAATTAATCAACCAGAAGGGACCTTTCCAGGGCATATTGCAACTAATTAACTGGAACGGACCAGGGCATTTTACAATCAATAAACCAGAAGGGACATTTCCAGGGCGTTCTATAATTAAATCAGAAGGGACCTTTCCAAGGCATTTTATAATTAATCAACCAGAAGGGACCTTTCCAGGGCATATTGCAACTAATAAACTGGAACGGACCAGGGCATTTTACAATCAATAAACCAGAAGGGACATTTCCAGGGCGTTCTATAATTAAATCAGAAGGGACCTTTCCAAGGCATTTTATAATTAATCAACCAGAAGAGACCTTTCTCAGTCATTTTACAATCATTCAACCTGAAGGAATATTTCCAGGTCATTTTATACTTAAATCAGAAGGGGCCTTTCCAGGACGTTTTTGTAATGTTAATATTTTGTTACATTAAATATAGTAGTATAAAAACAACTCATCTTTATTAGCTTTGCCTTAAAAGCGACGCCAATTTTTTTGTTTTATTAAACATATTTGGGAATATTCATTCCACTTACCTATTTGAAATATTGCACTTCCTTTTAAATGGGTGGCCAGGATGATAACGGCCGTAGCGACAACCGTATTAATATAATAGATAGATTAGATAATTAATCGTAGCCATGGGTATAGAACTTCATTTTGCACCATTTATTTACATCGGCCATATTAAACAATCTAACATGAGGAGAGTTTTATTTTCATTATTTCGTTTGTCACGTTAAAATGGTTATACGTTACAGTTTTTCCTCCCTACCAAACATATAATATAATGGTTTTATACAAAAAATTGTTTTCAAATAATGCTGCACAGAATTTCATTTAGGATTGGTTTAAAGTTAATGTTAACTAAGTTTTTATCCATCCTTTTTATGAAAATTTATAAAAAATAGTTTCAACCCTGTCTAAGTATTTTCTATAGGGAATCAAATCATTTTACAATGTAATGTTTTTAAAAACATATTACAACGATCCAGTAAAAAGAAATGACGAACCATAATCAAATATTGATTTTTTTTTAGGAAGAATGAGATTGATGACAAAGAAACGATAAAATTACTGACTTTATGGAGTATTGTTGTCACATCGAGGCTGATGCATCTACCACTAGTCTCTCCCTCTTGGATAAGGTCCAAAAAAGTCTCCAATCTAATAGGTCCCACTTTGTCAACTAAAAGTAAGGCCTCCTATTTTTTAACTGAACAATTAAAAAGTTGAAGAACTATGAAGATGAGATTAATACCATTAAATCAAGCGACCTATTGGACTTTAGAATTGATTTTTCTACATAGTCACCACTGTTCTCAATGCTCTTTTCTCAGCCTCTTTTGATGCCTCTGTCGTAAAAGTCCGGAGCCGTTTTTTCACTCACATCTCTGAAATCGACGAACCCCTCTCCTAACTGTGCTGACATCAACTACATTAACTTCGTAAACGTTCAGCAAGTGCTGATGAATGTTGATTGGTTCAATTTTTTCTTCATGAAGGAATTCAGTAACACATCTGTTTCTGACGCACATTTACGATAGGGGTTGTTTTCTTAGTGTCTCACACTGTTAATATCTGCAACAGAGAAATGAAATTCATGAAGTATTGTTGCCAGATTTAGGCTGGTGTCCTACCACTAGTCTCTCCCTCTTGGATGGGGTCCAAACAAGAGCCTTTAATCTAATAGGTCCCACTGTGTCAACTAGGCTCCAACTTCTGTCCCATCACCGCAATGTTGCATGCCTGTACCTGTTTTACAAGTATTTTAATAGAATGTGCTCTGATGAACTCGTTGCACTTGTGCTCCCTTGTCGTACATATCCCCGACAAACCTGCTTAGCAACAAAATCACACACCTTCATTGTTGAGGTCCCTAAATGCCAGAAAACTTTCTACTTTAATAGTTTCTTCCGTCGAACAGATAGACATTGGAATTCCCTTCCTGCTACCTGCTTCCCTTACTGTACTGATATGCAGAAATTTAAATGTAATGTAAACCGTCAACTTGGTAATCTTTCCTAATCATGGTCCCAGATAGTCGCCCCTTACATCCAAGTGGCGATATGCCTTGTTAAAAAAACACACACACATTATATATATATATATATATATATATATATATATATATATATATATATATATATATATATATATATATAAATTCTTCTTAATAACATGCTGCAATGATTCACAAGAAAATTTGGCGAACCAGAATCAAATATTGAATTTTTAGAAAGATAGTCATCGATGACAAAATCGAGAAAAAGACTGCCTTTACTTTATATACTAGATGATTCCTTGTAGCCATGGGAATAGAACTTGTAATGACTTGGCGTGAGAAAGTGTAATCTTCTGCAACAGACAAAGAAACGGTGGCTGAAAAAAAAAAAAACTCATACAGAAAGGGTGAAGGTCATTGGTCAGGTTAAAAAACATTGATAGACGTCTTTCTTTCTTAATAAGAGAAAGTGTCTATTTTGATTTGACTTTGAAAGTTCGAAATGATGAGCGAAGCTGGGGTGAGTATGTGGGAGATATTTATATCATTTGATAGCAGGGACAATTGGATAAACAAAAGTCAAGTCAGATCCAATCTTTCTTGATAAGGGAATTAACATCTTGTAAGAAAATTAATAAATGCTAGTCATAATAAGACGCTTGATATATATATATATATATATATATATATATATATATATATATATATATATATATATATATATATATATATATATGTATATATATATATATATATATATATATATATATATATATATATATATATATATATATATATATAGACGGTTTTCTGTCTATTAATTTGGTTTTTGGTTCTTTTCAGACCCTAAAAGACCTAATATCAACAAAATTACCAATAGTAGTAACTGAAATGTTTGTAAAGTTATTAAAATAATTAACCAATGAAATAAATACACACGTTATTAAATATATATATATATATATATATATATACACAGGCGGCAAAAAGAAAGTCCGCACTTGTAATTGTTTCAAAAACTGCAAACTTAAGCTAAATTTAATTAATTGTTTAAACAGACTATACCTCATGTGATTCGCCTTTTATTCTTCTATAATTTTACGTGTTCATATTTGACTTTTAATTGAAATATTCTAGTGTTCACGTCAATTTAAAAAAACCCAAAAAACTTCAAATTGAGGAGGCAAAAAGAAAGTCCGCACAATGGAAAATTGTTATTTAAATGTAACTCAAGGACATTAATGCAGCACAAATACAATAGCAACACAATGAACTCGTTAATATTTAGTAGCATAACCCTTCTGCAAGTTGACAGCCTACAATCTTATTCAATCCTTGAATAAGACTGCAGCAATACTCCGGGGAAAGGGCATCCCATTTTTCTTTAATTTTTTCTTCCAAATTTGAAATTTTATCATTGCGTAGCTGTTGCTTTATGTAATGTCATACATTTTCCGTAGGAGTGAGGTTTGGAGATTGTGCAGGCCAACCCAAACACGGAATATCATGCTCTTCCAGGAACCCCTTGACATTGCCAGCTGTGTGAATGGGAGCATTATCCTACATAAAGATGGGATTATCATCCAAATTCCGACCAAAGTAGGGTAGAAAATGCTCAGTCAACATATTAATGTACTTGGTCGAATTAATTCGACCTTTCATGTGAACTATAGGCTCTGAACCATTGGCAATAATAATGCCCCACACCAAAACTGAACCTCCACCACCTTGCAGCGTTGAAACTGAGAACCTAAGATTAAATTTTTTGTCTTTCCTCCGATGGACGTACTGCCTACCATCACTACCTGGCCTATTGAACTTGCTTTTGTCGCTAAAAAAGCACTTTTGACCAATATGAAGAGTCATGATTTTCATTTTATCTGACGAAGTCCAGACGGCACTTTCTGTTCTTTACAGAAATCATTGGCTTGTGGCTTGCAACATATCTTTGCAATTTAAATTCCTTTAATCTGTTCTTGACAGTAGAAAGAGAGCACTTTTTAACAAGATTGAACTGTTGTTGGATTTGGGGAGCTGTTTCAAACCTGTTTCTTCGGCTGCGGATCTTGATAGCATTGTCTTCCCTGTTAAAAGTAACTCTATTACGGCCAGACTTAGGGCATCACGAACACTGCCGGTGGTTTGCTGCCTTTGCAGTCTTTTGTACCGTTTTCTCATCACATTTCAATCTGCAGCCAATTTCTCGATTGGATAAACCAGAAAGGTGGAGATTAATGAGCTCCTGACGATCACTAAAAAAAAAGTTGTGGCATATGAACTAAATGTTATGTTGTATAACCTGGAACAACAAGAATTACGATTAGAGATGCTGTGTTGCCTGTTAGTGGATATTTTAAACTGATTTAGGGGCGATAATTTAAGCTGGTTTTAAGCGAATTTGTTGCTGTGGACTTTCTTTTGCCTTCTCAAGTTGAAGTTATTTTTTTTAAATTGACGTGAACACTAGGATACTTCAATTAAAAGTTAAATATGAGCAGGTAAAATTATAGAGGAATAAAAGGCGAATGAAATGAGGTATAGGTTGTTTAAACAGTTACAATAAATTTAGCTTAAATTCGCAGTTTTTGAAAAAAATTGCAAGTGCAGACTTTCTTTTTGCCGGCATTGTATATATTAATTGTTCAAAACCATTTATATTAATCTATCCCTGGTGATGAATCTAGAGGGATTGGAAAGTACTCGGACTTAGAACAAATATGACGATTACATCAGCCAGTTCCTGTCAGAAGTGAAGATTGGTATTCAAAAGTTGGAAAGGATAAAAAATAAAATTAATAGACAAAAAAACGTCTATTTTATTTAATGAGATTTGCCTAAGAAAGAAATGCTGCCTAAAAATATATATATTAGTGTTAGGATGATTAATCAGAATCGGAAAAAATTGTGCCTGTTTTTCGATGCCAAAAAACGATTCTTTTAACTGTCTTTTTTTAAAATTGATTTTGTTTAAAGCAAAACATTCCATTGCTGGGAGTAATAATTAAAAAAAAACAAAAAAACTATTGAATTTAAACTACTAGTAAAACTAAAAATCTATAAATCATCCCCCACAAGTGTGTTTTTTTACATTCACGAAAATATCTGCATATTTAACGTGTTTTTACAATAATGGGAGAAAAATAACAACACTATAACTAAATATTTAAATATTTAGAGATTTATAAAGAATTGGAATCTGAATTGGTAATTGTATCGGAATCGGAAATTTATTACAGAATCTGTAATTGTATCAGAATCGGGGAAAATATTGGAATTGTCCCATCATTAATATATATAAATATTATATATATAAGTTTCGTGGTTAAATTTTAAATTCTGAAAAAACAACATATTCGATTTAAGAATTTATTGTTTGACAAAATGAATATATTCAGAATGGTGCGTTGGACGGCTTGCTTCTGGCGTGAGTCCCGGTAAAATACCCCCTTCTATATATTCCTTTTGTCAAACAATAAATTCTTAAATCGAATATGTTGTTTTTTCAGAATTTAAAATTTAACCACAAAACTTATATATTGCTTTATTCTTAAATATTGAGCTTTTCCTTTTTGGCTAGGATCATCTTGAAAATATTACTTCAAGTAATATCTATCAGATTTTTCATCTGAATTCTATCAGTGTCTTATCTCGGCTTTATATATATATATATATATATATATATATATATATATATATATATATATATATATATATATGTATATATATGGTGATCCAAAAGTAACTTCCTATTCTAAAATAACTATAATATATTTTTGAAGTATAATTTCGCCGATTACTGAATATGAGAAGAAAGTACACTACATAGACATTTACTTAAAATTCAATATGGTAACCACCATTCGCCACTGGCTTTTAAAGTTGACAATGAACCGCATCAACTGATTTCACAAGAAACTCTTACGGGATGGAACTAATAACTTCACGTATTTTCCCCTCAAGATTAAAATTTAAATTCATATAACAGATCTGAAAAGAAAAGAAAAGCATAGATTTTATTACCACACATTAAGTAACATACACACATTAAGTAACATACACACATTAAGTAACATACACACATTAAGTAACATACACACATTAAGTAACATACACACAATAAGTAACATACACACATTAAGTAACATACACACGTTAAGTAACATACACACATTAAGTAACATACACACATTAAGTAACATACACACAATAAGTAACATACACACGTTAAGTAACATACACACATTAAGTAACATACACACATTAAGTAACATACACACATTAAGTAACATGCACACATTAAGTAACATGCACACATTAAGTAACATGCACACATTAAGTAACATACACACATTAAGTAACATACACACATTAAGTAACATACACACATTAAGTAACATACACACATTAAGTAACATACACACAATAAGTAACATACACACATTAAGTAACATACACACATTAAGTAACATACACACATTAAGTAACATACACACAATAAGTAACATACACACATTAAGTAACATACACACATTAAGTAACATACACACATTAAGTAACATACAAACATTAAGTATCATACACACATTAAGTAACATACACACATTAAGTAACATACACACAATAAGTAACATACACACATTAAGTAACATACACACGTTAAGTAACATACACACATTAAGTAACATACACACATTAAGTAACATACACACAATAAGTAACATACACACGTTAAGTAACATACACACATTAAGTAACATACACACATTAAGTAACATACACACATCAAGTAACATACACACATTAAGTAACATACACACATTAAGTAACATACACACATTAAGTAACATACACACAGTAAGTAACATACACACATTAAGTAACATACACACATTAAGTAACATGCACACATTAAGTAACATACACACATTAAGTAACATACACACATTAAGTAACATGCACACATTAAGTAACATACACACATTAAGTAACATACACACATTAAGTAACATGCACACATTAAGTAACATACACACATTAAGTAACATACACACATTAAGTAACATGCACACATTAAGTAACATGCACACATTAAGTAACATGCACACATTAAGTAACATGCACATTAAGTAACATGCACACATTAAGTAACATACACACATTAAGTAACATGCACACATTAAGTAACATACACACATTAAGTAACATACACACATTAAGTAACATACACACATTAAGTAACATACACACATTAAGTAACATGCACACATTAAGTAACATACACACATTAAGTAACATACACACATTAAGTAACATACACACATTAAGTAACATACACACATTAAGTAACATGCACACATTACGTAACATGCACACATTAAGTAACATGCACACATTAAGTAACATACACACATTAAGTAACATACACACATTAAGTAACATACACACATTAAGTAACATACACACAATAAGTAACATACACACATTAAGTAACATACACACATTAAGTAACATACACACATTAAGTAACATACACACATTAAGTAACATACACACATTAAGTAACATGCACACAAAAATTGAGAAACGCATTACAGCATTTGAATAAATTATAGTTATTTGAGAATAAGGAGTTACTTTCGGATCATCCTGTAGTATCCCTGCATGTGTGCATTTTGACTATGAAAACAAGGAACTTATAATACTAAATATTTTGGGTTTAAAATGATGAATGCTGATAGTTAATCATCATATCGTATGAATCCAACGATTCTATTGTTAGCATTAATTTCCCCGATATTTTTCTAGACAGAATTTTTTCTAGAAAGACATCAGGGACGAACCACGTGAAGGTTGCCAACATTGTAAGTGGAAGTGATTTTTTTGGAACGAACTGGATTCCAACTTGGGACACCAAGGTCATCAGCTCGTATCGTCAACCACTGAACCACCGTCACCTCTCAATGATGATAGTAAGTAGTTTAGACTATCAGTACAACAGCAATAATAACGATGAGTTTTGGACATTTGTTTGCACACACGTGTCTCAATCAGTAAACTTCCGGTTACTATATATAAAAAAAGAGCAAATTAAATAATTATGAAGAAAATCATGACCACACACTCACACACTAACACACTTACTCACACACACACACACGTGCACACCCAGAGTTATTTTTTTTTTTTTAAAAGACAAACCCAAATAACATTCCGTCTGACATATCACTGTTTGATTCGGGCTAGCCTATTTTTTTATTGCATTTCTTCACTCTGTTATTCGCACAAATATAAATCATTCTGAGTCGTTTTTTTTTTTCTGATAATACTTCAACCGGCTAGGAATAATATTAAAGTGGATATATTTTTCTTTACTAACCTAGACAGAAGTATAAGCTTACATATTTCGTAAAATATAAATATTGTGGTGTGATCCCTGGCTTTGGTAGAGGCTACTTTAGTTGACTATAGCATCTTTGTATATAGCCAATAACCACACCAACATTTAATATGAATTGAGGTATAAAGGTTATGTTTTAGAGAAGGGAGAACTTGAATGCAGTATATATGAAACATACATGAATAATAAAATGAAAATAAAATGGAACATTAAAATAATAGAAGGGTCACCATGCAGTAAGTGCTACCTAAAACATAAACAGAGTTTTGTAAAAGAGAAATTAAGAAAAACGGAATTTTATAACAGAATATTTGTATACGAGAGCAAGAGTATTTTTTATAAGAAACATGTTCATAGTATAACACGTATTTGGCCAAAGTAGTCGCAAGTCAATATGTTCACAAAGTATGTGAGTATTTGGAAGCATGACATTATGTATGTGCGTGTGTTTACCTTTGTTTTTTGTGCGTGTATAGATATGTGCGAGCTGATAGAGCTGGTATGTGAGTCATTGGGTCCTTTTCCTTTCAACAAGGGGCTCACAAATTTATCCGATTAATCCGTCATTTCCATTAAATCATACAAGGAGTAAATTATTATGAACGCTGTAACTTTTTTAAGAATATATAGAACCTTCAAATTTCCTGATTATGAACACTTCATGACCGCCATATTGAAACAGAGATTTCCATTTTTGTCATTTAACTAATTCAAAAACATTGCTTGGCTAACTGTACCAACGATTACAGACAAGATATATAATTTCGTAATATAAAAAGTTATAGTTACAAATACAACGTTAATATTTGTAGCAACCATAAACATTGTCATTTTTTCTCATGCAGAGAGCAGCCTCTGTTAGGTGGTTTACACACGATGATCAACCAAACTCATAGGTGTTTTAATTTCGATAGGAACTTTGAAGGGCTATGAGGGGCGTGCAATAAGTAATGCCCCTGACCCACTTCTCATAGGAGTAGAGCAACGAAACTTGGTACAGTTATTAGTCTTTCTCTACATAGGAACCACCCAGAGTTATGCATTTCTCCCATCGTTTGATGCAGCTCTGGAGAACACCCCAAGTTGGTCCTTCAACCATGACGTGACTTCAGAAATCAAGGCTGCATCATCTGGGAAACGTTTACCTTTCAAAAACAACTTCCTGGCTGGGAAGAAGTGAAAGTCAGAAAGTGCAAGGTCAGGAGAGTAGGGAGGATGGGGAGGGTTTCATAACCACAAACCCATGCTTTTGATCTGGCGACATGCGAGTCGTGGTCCGGAGCATTGTCCTGCAAGAGGAAGGTACCTTTGCTGATCTTGCCCCACCTCTTGATTTTGATAGCTTCCCTTAATTTCCTCAAAAGTGAAGCATAATAGGCTCCTGTAATTGTGGTACCCTTTGCCAGGAAATCTGTCATCACTACTCTGTCCTGGTCCCAGAAGACAATGAGCATGACCTTGTCAGCGGAGGGCTGCACTCTTGCCTTCTTTGGAGGTGGTGAGTCCAAGTGCTTCCACTGCATTGACTGGGCTTTGGTCTCTGGATCATAGTGATGGACCCAGGTTTCATTCTATGTAATCAGTCTTTTGAAAAACTTTGACTTCTTGGCACATCTCCAAATTCATCCTCGAGCACTCAACGCGTTCTCGACTCTGGAATGGTGTGAGCAACCTGGGAATCCATCTGGCAGACACCTTATGCATATGCAAATGGTCATGAATGATAGTTTCCACAGACCCTGTACTAATCTTGACATCTTGGGCCATTTGGCGAATAGTAATGCGCCGATCTTCCAAAATGGCAGCCTCAACTTGACGGACAGATGCCTCATCAATGGCAGAAGGGGGGGGGCGACCAGGTCTGGGAGCTGTTTCCACAGACTTCCGACCATGTTTGAATTCACGATGCCAGCGTTTTACAAGGTCATATGATGGGACATTATCACCATAAGTTTCTTTCATTTCATCAAAAGTCTCCTGTGGTGTGCGTCCTTTCAAATACAAAAACTGGATCACTGCTCGACATTCAACAGGCTCCATTTCACACCTGACTCAGTTCAAACACCTGTAAAACAGAAACCACAATTACTTCAGAGCTGTAATTTGCCACATAACCCGTAGAGATATAAATCATTACATATTCAAAATTTCAGCTAGATCAGACAATAAGAAGTGGGTCAGAGGCATTACTTATTGCACGCCCCTCGTACCTTCAGCATTTAAAAGATCAGGTGTCCATGAAGAAAGATGTTTCCTTTCCTGTCCCTTTCAATTTAACACTGAGCTATATTCACTTGAAGATATACTGCTGCGAGAAAAGACTTTCGTCAAGCCTCCTGTATTATTATTTCCTTTCTTCACTTTTTTAAACTTCTAGCAACCTACACCATTAGGTGTAAGTTACTTAAATAAATCTATCATTTGTTTTTTTATAGAAGAGACTATTTTTATTTATTACTTTTATTAAGATTATAATGAGAGATCGTCTAAATTAGCTCATCTATATTAACTTGCTTGCATACAAGGGCACGGAAACTACTAAACAATTATCTCCCCTTTTCTCCTAACGAATTCTTCTTTTGCTCAACATGACAAGAATTCTGTATGATTGGCACAACATGATCTTGAACAATGTTTTTTATAGATCTGCGCGTTTACACGAGTTTGTAACGGGACAAGAGGCGTTGTACCTTGGCTAGAAAACATTCCAAATACCATGACGCTTCCGCCCCCAAACTTCTTTTTTCTTAGTAAACTTTGCACTTAATCTTTCACCAATACGTCTCTTTACATTGTCTTTTTTCATCATTTCCAAATAAATTAAACTTGCTTTCATCACTGAAAATACTTTTGCCCAATTTTCATATATTCAAATTACATACCTGTTTGCAATCTCTAATCTCTTCTTATTCTTCAAACTAACAAGTGGTTTCTTCCCTGGGATTTGATTAAACTGTCCTATTTCTTGCAATCGTATAGAAACAGTCTGTCTTGATACATTAACACATGAGGTACTATTCATAATCCTTTTAATTTCTGTGCAAGACTTAAAACGATCCTTTAATGACATACGCTACATTATTCGATCTTCTCTTGCTGAAGGTTTGCGGCGTCTGCCGGTTTTAAAAGCACTAACTATTTTGCCAGTATCATTGTAGGATTTAACAACCCTGCCTACAGCACTTTTGGAACGTTTCACTTTCTCTGAAATCTCTCTAATGGTGTGCTTTTCCTTGCGTAGCTTCACAATAGCTTGTCTCACAGAGTAATCAAGTTTTTGGCGTTTCGCAACGTTTATAAATGACTAAGCATACTGTTTACATTGTTTTTCTCAATTTTGTCCCTTACTTTTGGACGTTCCTATTTTGAAAATAAATAAATAATTGTTATAATTCTTTTTCTATCCTTTGAAAATGATTTAAATTTTAGTATGTTATTATGGATGATAACGACTACCAGTTGTCAAAAATTCAGTTTTTTACAGTTGTTATTTCAAGATCAGATTGTGCCAATCATACAGAATTCAGATTTCGATAGGGCTACATTTATGCAAGATAATGCCGCATGTCACAAGGCAAAGGTCGTAATGAGTTACCTTATCGAGCAAGATTTCAAAATTATGGATTGGCCACCGCAAAGTCTTGACTTAAATCCAATAGAAAATCTTTGAAAGACATTAGGAGTGAGCGTTATGGAAAGAAATCCCACTAACACGGGGGATTTGTGGGTGATGCTTCAAGAAGAATGGTCTAAAATTAGTACGAGGATTGTCATTAACTGATTCGTTCTTGTAGTCGAAGATGTGCAGCTATCATTGAGCGCAAAGGCTTATTTACTAAATATTGATTGTACATGTATTCTTATTGTTTTTTGGGGTTTTTTTTTTTGCTGTTTACATTGTTTTTCTCAGTTTGTCCGTTACTTTTGGACGTTCCTATTTTGAAAATAAATAAATAATTGTTATAATTCTTTTTCTATCCTTTGCGAATGATTCAAATTTTAGTATGTTATTATGGATGATAACGACTACCAGTTGTCAATATTTCAGCTTTTCACAGTTGTTATTTCTAACAAATATTAGGTTTTAAAATTTTGTCCCTTAGTAGAGGTATAGGATACTTTCAGGCGTAAGTAGTTTTCTAGCATGGTAGAGAGAGCCCATCTTCTTCATAGCGGCCTTGACAGTGCTCTAAATGTATCTGTTCCATCTCATGTTCCCTGTAAACGTTAGGCCGAGGAGTTTGAAAGAAGTACTTTAAGGTAATGTGTTTTTGGCAATTGCTATTGGTGATAAAGTAAGTTTCTTGTAATTATTGAAGGAAACAAGATTTGTCTTGGCAGCATTGAATGTGACCATCCATTTTTTTCCCCATTCCACTACAGATTGGAGGTCTATCTCTTGTGTTTTTGCCATTTCCTTGGATATGCGTTCATTTGTTTTCCTGTTGTGTCTGTTATAGAACGTGGTATCATCAGCAAATATACCCATCTCCGAAATAATTTTATCAGTGAGGTCATTTATGAATATTAGGAATAATAGAGGTCTCAGAATAGACCCCTTGAGGTATGCCCACATTTATATCATATTGTTTAGATGTACGACCGTCGAGGACAACCTGGATTCTTCTCTTATTTAAGAAGGATTTAATTATGTTAAGTATTCGTCCAGTAATACTGTAAGATCTGATTTCCCTGAGAAGACCATCGTGCCATACTCTGTCAAAAACCTTAAATATATCTATAGCGACTGCTCTACCCTCACCTGCTATGTCCAGTATATGGTATATACGTTCAGAGATTACAGTTAAGATATCTGCCGTAGAACGGGCTTGTCTAAATTCATATTTTGGTCAGTCAGAAGTTTAGCAGCTGTAAGATGATAGACTAGAGCTTAGTTAATTATGGACTCAAAAATTTTGGCGAAAAGCGGAACGAGGCTAATGGGCGATAATTTAATGGGTCAGTTCTTTCTTCAGAATTCTTGTAAACTGGTATTTTTCACAGAAGCAGTTTTCCAGCAGTCAAGAAAGCAAGATTCGTTAAGGCTTTTGTTGTAAAATTTGGAAAGGATTGGAGCAACCTCAACGGAGCATTTTTTTAATAGCACAGTCAGGATGAGATCGGGTCCACATGCTTTTGAGGTGTCTAGGTTTTTTTATGATATACATGCACCTGAGAAGGGGTGATTTTCAGATCATCTAGTGTGGTATCTGTCCACAAATAAAAGTCAGGGAGGAAGTGGTTTGCTGAGTCCAATGTAAAGTTTGAGGCAAACCGACTGGCAAACAACCTCATGACTGTTTGTTAATTGCCCATTATTTACTACACTGTTGTAGATTTTCCAGAAATCACAGATTCTAAATTTCTGTGCTTCGATGCGTTTTCCGGTGGTTTCAGTGTAATCTCGCTTAACTATCACTATTTCTTTCTTACAATTATTTCTAGATTCTATAAACTTTTGTCTGTTTGTACTGGACTTATGTCGATTAAATCTGCGGTATGCTTGCTGCCTTTTCTGTGTGCTTCAATTGCTGTTTTGAACCATTCAGTGGTCTCATTTGCGCACTGTTCAACGGAAAGATAAAAGATATTTCCCCATGGGGCATCTCTGATGAGATCCCTGATGGTTTCCCGGTCAGCCTTCTTATAATACCTTATTGTTTTGAGCAATGGCTCTTCAGTTTTGGGTTGAGAAGTAAGGCCGATTTCTACCATTATCACAGTGTGATCATCATTCCCGAGTGTGCGAGGAGCATTTGTTACACAATCATCGGGAACTGTGGTCAGAAACAGATCTAGAAGTGAGACATGTTGATCTTACTGATCTGGTAAATGTGTCGGAAACGTAACCGTCTGTGATAAAGAAGCTATGCGTTATGCTACCAGCTATGTCTGCGTAAGTAGAGAATCCAAGCCAATTACTGTGGTGGACATTAAAGTCACCAAATACATATACTTATGTCCTCGTATTGAGGGAGAGTGCTGTATCTATGCTGTTAGAGACTTGGTTGATTAGGATACAGTCCTGGGTCAAGGGAGAGCGGTAGAGAAAATGTAAGTAGCTAATATTATGTTGCATGTAAAGTCTGAAGCGCATAAAGGCCTGGTCGTCTGTTTCTAGTTTTGTTTCTCTAATAACGGGGATGGTGTTTCGAATATAGACTCCAAATCCGTGAATATGTTTGTCTGAGTCCTTACGGCAAAGTGGGAGATAACCAGACATGAGATTACCATATCCACGCCGATGCAGATAGAAGATGCAGGCTTGTATTTTTTTTGTGTATTTTTTCTTGGCTGAAGGAGGAAGACTAAGATTATTCAAGAACGTGGCGGATGAGTTCGAAATAAAACCTCAGGATCCAACTTCAATAGAAACTATAATGGTTTCTGACACAATCTTCTTCATATCTTTTCAACTTACGCTAGTGTGCCCAGTCAAAATTTTCCTCAAGTAGAACCATTAACAAACTTTTCCTCAAATGAAACTATATATATATATATATATATATATATATATATATATATATATATATACTCTTTATTTGTTTTATTTGTTTTTTATATAAGCAGTAATATTTTGCTACATAGTCATGAGCATGTTTCGGTCAACTAGTTACCAGTAGCTAGAGACCTCATCAGGCGATACAATTTATACGAAAGTAAAGTTTGCAATCTGTTCTACTTCAGTATTGAGTACTCTTGTATAAACCTCGTTAAACATCATTGGTTACTTTACCTCCGGAAAACAATAAACTCAGATTATATATATATATATATATATATATATATATATATATATATATATATATATATATATATATATATATATATATATATAATTGAACATTTTAACATGCTGAAAGAAATAAACGGTAAGATAGACAACATCTTGGAATTTGAACTATGAACTTTTTCATTTATATATATATATATATATATAATTATTTTTTACTATAATAATTAAATACCTACAGACACTAGTGTTTCATCCTTTCGGGATTCTTCAGTGCAGGGTGTCACGATTAACACCAGCCGAACGATTCGAACCCCGCAACATCTCTGGCTCGATTAGCAAGACCGTATCCATTCGGCTAACCGCGTGAAATAGCGTTGAATTTAAACATTTTAATTTTTAAATGTTCGATTACGTCAGTCAGAAAGTGATCTAACCATTATACGATGATCTATGCATAAGAGCTAAATTGCCCGACTTTAATTCAACTGAAAGTGCTCAACGATATAAGAAATGAATATATATATATATATATATATATATATATATATATATATATATATATATATATATATATATATATGTATATATATTGGAAGTGTTTCAGCCTTTATAACTATATGCTCCCACCCAAATAATCTCAAGTTCCTAGTTGGAAAATTCCTTTGCTTGTAAGCCAATTTATCTCCTGCAATCACTGAATTAGTTTGCTTCCAATAATTTACCCTATTCTTAATATTATTGTACGGATCCTCAATTATTTACCATGTGTTGTAGGTTACATGTGCCATGTCCAAGTTGTGACAGAACTATTGTCTGATTTTCCATAATAGACTTTAGAAAATAATGCTCTCTCCAGTTCGTGGTTAAATAGTAGGTAGATAAAATTCTTAATTTTTGGTAGAAAAAAAAGTACAAAAGGAACACTCCAAAATAACACCAGTCTCTTTAAATCTTTATAATAAAATTCTTATTCTTTTTAATAAAAGTATTATTCAGTTAAATTCTAGTTCGAAAATCCCTATTAATCCTTATAAATTCCTATAAATCCTTATAAAAGTATTTCCCATTGAGATCCTTATTTTCAAATGTTTTTTCTTTCCTCTGTTTTTATATTTTCTGCATTTTTTTGTCGTCATCGTCGTCACGTGTCTCACGGCGATTCCTAGGAAAGGTGCCCAGTCTTTGACAAGAACTTTTGGCCTCGTTCCAGAATCTTCGGATATCTCCTTTCTATGAGGAGATTTCTATCGCTAGTTCGCTATGTAAATTTTCAGCGAAAATCATGGACGCTGACAGCAGCAATTAACAAGATGTCATATCAGTGAAAATGTTTGATCTTATATTTTGGCACATTAACATTTGCATGGGTCATGTGGTGCCAACATTTCGTTACTTTGTTCATTGACAAATGTTACAATGTTTGTAAATGTATTTTTTTTTAGATGGAAGTGATATGGTATTGGGGTTGGAGGCACAGACTATTGTACTGTACTGATGTTGTATAGGGGTTCATCTTAAAGGGAGACGGGGACGTATAACGGCTACATGTAATACAGAGGTAACGATGAGAGAGAGACAGAGAGACAGAGAGAGAGAGAGAGAGAGAGAGAGAGAGAGAGAGAGAGAGAGAGGCATTTATACATTTTACAGTTTTGTGGATTCTTATAACATATATTAGCGACTGAGAGAGGGTGATCAGTTCTTTTATGAAGAGGGGACATTACTTAGGATGGGTTATACAAAGTTCACATTAAGATGATCAACATATTATCTTCAATTATTGAATGACGACACGAAGACAACAGTTACAAAAATCGATGATGTTCTTTATTTCATTTGACCAGTCGAAACGATGATGCCATCAGGAATTCAAATTCGTTTCCACATGGCTAAATGTTCTCCCTTCGCTTCTAAAGGGACCCTCCCTCTGCTCAACCGCCGACTCTGACCGCCCGATTGTCTCTCTAACTGACTAATCTGCTAATCCTATCTCCTATATTGAGAAGTTCCCTTTCTGCTATGACGTCAGATGTGTGGTTCAAAACGTGACGAACTCACGTAGCTGAGCATACGTTTCCAAAACACACTTCTGCAACCAAAGAATTCTGAAAGAATTCTAACCTATTTTTCAACTTAATCTATTTTTTCAATATATTTTTAATTTGTATTGTTCATTATTTTTTTAGCTGACCTTTTTAATTCAATTTCCATAAAAGAATGAACAATGAAATTCTTTTTAACAAACAAACAATATCTAAGCTATTTTACATGAAATTTAACAGTAGTGATGTTCTAACATTACATTTTCTGAATCTATTTCTGAACCTTGCTTACCAGGTTCGAATCTCGGCTTATCCTAATCTCATTTTCCACTTATCTAAAGTTTTTCTTACTTACAGGAAAAAGGGGCAGCTCTTTTTCCTGTAACACTGAACCGGCCTCCTCTAAAAGAAGAAGTTTCATGGGAACATGAAATTCAGTAACAGCCCCAGTCACATGTATATCCTTATTAAGGGAGATGATGCCGTTAGGTTTTTGCAGCTCTTGCAAGGAGGTGTCGACGTCCTCTGATATACAGCGTCAGGTACTCTTAAATGGTCACCCATCTAGTACTGACCAGGCTTAACGTTGCTTATTATTGAGCTTGGAGTGTCAGGTTTAAGTTCTACCATGGCTATATTATGACTTTCACTAATACCATTTGCAAAAGATATGAACCGATCCTTTCAACTATGGATTAAATAGTAGAGTTAACTAGACTACCAAGCCTTGGCTGTGCAACTATCATTATCATCATCATCATCATGAGCTGCAACAGCAGTATGTTTGGTTTAACGTCCGTTGTATATGTTGCCTGCAATTGTAATGTTGGTTGGTTGCTTTTTTTTTTTTTACGGCATATCAACACTTTTCAGGTTATTTAATGCCGAATCCAAAGATTTTGAAGAAATATTTTTAATAGAATATTTGTTGTTTTCAAGTCGGTTTCTGTTTAACCCATAGTTGGGACCCTAACAGGTACTACCACTCCGAGTCAGAGTGGACCTGGGAGCAATGGCAATTAAAGGGTGGCTCCACACTCCCCAAAGCCCGCAAGCTGGGGCCTCACCACTGGATATAGTTTAAGGTCATATCTAGGACCCATTGTAATGTGAACAAGCATCTTGCTGCACAACTCCCCATTTAGGATGCCCCTAATTTTCCCTTTGTTTATCCTTCTTTTCCCTTAGGTCTATTTTTATCATTTCCTCCCATGTTTTCTTTAGTTTTCCTACTCTAAATGGAACTTGCTACCTCAACTACATCCACTCATCCAGGAACTCTCATCCATTATTTCAATGTGACCATACCATCCAAGTCTACACTTCTGCATACAAATCTTCCATACTGTCCTCAGGTAATCTTCCTCTGAGGTTATCAGATCTAAGTTTGTCTTTAAAAATACATAGTACACACCGATCGTATCATTTTCACCAATACCTTTGGCAATCTATAAACCCGCTTCCCTTTATGTACAAATGTAGTTCCAAAAGTGAAGCCTCCTATTTTTTGTAACTGAAAAAAAAAAAAAAAAAATTGAACACCTACGAAGACAGGAGTGGTACCATTAAAATGAGCGATACTTTGGGTTCCAGAATTTATTTTTCTAAATAGTCATCACCATTCTCAATGCATTTTTGCTAAGAATTCAATGACACATCTCTGCTTCTGATGTAGACCCATTTACAGGGGTTGCTTTCTTTAGGGCGTCACACCATCACTATCTGCAGCAGAGAGATGAAACTTTTAGGTCATGAATGCATAAGTTAAGTCATCATAACAATGCAGTTTGTAATCTTCTCTGATCCATTTGGGCGGAACAAAAAAGATAAGAAGCATTACTTTTGGAATGCCCCTCGTAGTAAAATTGATTAGACTTTCAAGTCTGGGTTGTGTGACCCCCCCCCCCAAATCATCATCATCATCATCATCATCATCATCATCATCATCATCACCACCACCACCACCACCACCACCACCACCACCACCACCACCACCACCACCACCATCATCATCATCATCATCATCATCATCATCATCATCATCATCATCATCATCGTTCAGTTAAAAATCCTGTGTGCACAGCGTTTAGTAATTCCCTTCCATACTAACCTATATCTGAACAGGTCTTTATTTATTCCTCCTCCTTTCAAGTTCATTCTAACCTCCCATGTTTTCATTGGTCTTACCTTGGCAACTGACCCTTCTACTACAATTGTTGTACATCTGCTAACCCCCAAAATTCTCATTTATTCTTTCAATGTGACCATACCAACGAGGTCTCCTCTTTTACACACATCTTCCGATATTTTCTAGATTTAATCTTTCTCTGAGGTCATCAATTATTTTTTCTTCCATATAAATATAAACGTCATTATTCTAAATATCCTTTCAATGAATCAAACGATTATTTTCTTTATTTAAAAGTAAAAACGTGACATTCTAAATAATTTGAAGTCTCTTTCTTCTCGCCATAAAAAATAGTGTTCAACAAACTATTCTTTAAATAAAACGAGTGTCTCGATTAAATTCCAAAAACATTCCTACTTTCAGGTTAGAGGAAGTCATGCTGGTGTATCCTGCAGAACAGCCCATTTGTAATTCCAGTTTAATTTTGAACTGGAAACTTTATATGAAATTCAATACATAGAGTATCTGGACCTGTAGCTCACTTTCAATTTGGTCTTCAATTGGTAAAATAACTGCTAACGGGTTAAAATTGAAAAATAAAAAAAACAATAATAATAATAAATAAATAAAAAAAACATTGGCATTGACATGGCATCGGTTGACTATAACCGTTTTTTATTTCTGCACATAAGTAAAAATTATAGGTAAAACAACATTACTTTTGTTGTTGTAGTTTTTGTATACGTATGGATTAAGGTCATACACTAATGAATAAGGCTGAAGAACTATATGTTTGGGTTTCAATTCTAGCTGGTGACATACAAGTTATTTTTTTTTTTACTTTTAAAATCATTGCTATATATTAGGTTCAATATAATAATCGATAAAGAATTGGCTCTATAATAATGAATACGAAATTTGTATAGAATTAAGATATAATATTTATGACCAGGCAACACCGGGCGGCCTGCTAGTATATATATATATATATATATATATATATATATATATATATATATATATATGACTACTTCATTTAATCACATAAATTAATATACGAAAGTATAAATTCATGCGTAAACTTTAAAGTATTTACTTCATCAGTGCTCAATACGTAGGTAGAGCTAGTTAGTAAGTTATAAAATATATATGGCGATTAAGCTTAATTGCCTATGTATTTTATATATATATATATATATATATATTATATATATTTTATATATATATATATATATATATATATATATATATATATATATATATATATATATATATATATATATAGGAGCAAACAGGTAATAAAACATGCTAAAAACACTTTGAAAAAGAGTTAAAAACATATTTAATCTGAAAAGGAAACACTTGATAAGTGGATAGTCCTTGATCCGCGGAGTTTCTTACTTGATAACAAAAAAGTGAAGCAAAGGGAATATGGTGAAGAAAGAGGTGATTACACGTGAATGGATAGTCTGGTGAAAGATAAATAATCCAATGACGGTAAAATCCAAAAATATAACTCAAGAAAGTTAATTGAATTTCAATTTGCACAAGTAATATATATATATATATATATATATATATATATATATATATATATATATATATATATATATATATATATATATATATATATACACACACAGTTGTGCGCAAAAGTATTCGACCCCTACCAAAATTGTCTTATTTCTTTGAATGGATACTTCAATAATCTTTAAAACCTTCTTTAACGACTAAGTTCGAATAAACTGCATAGTTTTCAACAAAAAATAATAAAAAGTAATTAGTGCTTGATAATATAAATAAATTTATTTACAAAAATAAAAATATGGATGTTGCACAAGTATTCGACCCCTTTTCATTAATACTTGGTTGAAGCTCCTTTGACCTTGATTACTGCAAGTAAACGTTTCCTATAACATCTAACGAGACTTCTACATCTGTCCACTGGAATTTTAAGCCACTCTTCTTGACAGTACTGTTTTAATTCAATCAAATTAGATGGTTTTCTTTTATGTACCGCAATTTTTAAATCATGCCATAAGTGCTCAATCGAATTTAGGTCTGGAGACTGGGAAGGCCATTCTAGAACTTTCACCTTATTATTCTTTAACCATGCCTTAGTGCTCTTTGAAGTGTGTTTAGGATCGTTGTCCTGTTGAAAGGTATACCTCCTTCCATGCCCCAACTGGTTCGCAGACGGAACAAGATTTTCTTTCAGTATGGACTGATATTTTACTGAATCCATTCTTCCATCGATTATGGTTAATCTTCCAGTTCCGTTTATACTGAAATAGCCCCACACGATGATTGATCCACCTCCATGCTTAACGGTTGGAACGGTATTCTTCACATTATAAGCAGTATTTTCTTTTCGCCAAACATAGCTTTGCTGGTTGCGTCCAAATAGTTCCACTTTCGTTTCGTCTGACCAAATTATATTATTCCAGTAATCAATAGGCATTTCTAGGAACTTTTTTGCAAAATTTAATCGAGCCTTTTGGTGAGCTTTGGAAAGTAAGGGCTTCCTTCTGGCAATATGTCCATGCAATCCGGCACGATTTAATGCCCTACGAATAGTTGACAAGTGTACATCTGAGCCAGCATTCTTCAAATCGTTCTGCACGTCCTTTAGGTTAGATTTAGAGCCTATTGAAACTTGTCTAACAATTTTCCTAGCCCCACGTGTCGTAATTTTTCTTGGACCACCTGATCTTGGAAGACTTGATACAATCCCTTTTACTTTCCATTTTTTGATAATGGACATAATAGTCGACCGTGGTATAGAAAAACGTTTGGAAATTTTTTTATAACCTTCTCCAGACTGGTAGGCATCGATTACTTTCTTTTTAATGTCTTCAGAGTACTCTTTGTTCTTTGTCATAGTTGCAGATTTGTTGACGTTGAAAAATAATTTTTTTTTACTTGAAACAATTATTCAATCATTCAATATGGCATTGAAGTTCAATTTGAACTGATTTTAGATTCAGTAGAATCATAAATATTATTTATAGGAAATAAATACAAGGTCAGACTAAAATAATAAACTTAATGACGCTTTTATTTAAACTTTAAATTAAAGGGGTCGAATATTTTTGCATCATCCATATTTATATTTTTTGTAAATAAATTGATATATATTATTAATCTCGAATTACTTTTCCTCATTTATTGTTGAAAAATATACAATTTATTCATAATTAGCCGTTAAAAGGCGTTATAAAGATTTTTGAAGTATAGATTCAACGAAACAAGAAAATTTAGACCGGGGTCGAATATTTTTGCGCACAACTGTATATATATATATATATATATATATATATATATATATATGTGTGTGTGTGTGTGTGTGTGTGTGTGTGTGTGTTAGAAGCGCATCTAGCCGGCTAAGTTTCGATACCTTGTCACACAGCGAAACAATCTGTCTGTGAATGATTAAAATATGCGTCCTCTCCCATCTTTAGTTAAGCCCTCTGGTAAATTAAATTTCCAACCGCCCCCAGCTTATTTGCTCTAAACAAATGGAACTCATGATATTGTGTTCATCATCGAAATTTCTCTTATTCTCGTGATTGCAATTCTGAATCATTAGAACCATCGACCGTCGTCTAGACAGTAGGATTTCATCCTGGCTGGAGGCACTTGTTTGTCTAGCCACACTGAATAGCAATAATACAAAACGAAACAGTCTGTCTGTGGATAATTTTCTCCCTCTCCCTCTCCCTCTCACTCTCTCCCTCTCTTTATATTATTTCATGTATATACAGATATAATATTATAAAGTGATATAATATATTGTGTATAGCTTTAAGTATTTAACATTTCCCTCTTTCTTGGTTTGAGCTCTCTGGTACGTGAAATCGCCAACTTCCACCTGCTTATAATACATTGTTTTGTTTTTGTGCAAATAAATGGAACTCTCAGGCAATTGACAATGTTTATCACTGAGATTTCGTTTAATTTCAACAGGAGTAAGTTCATGGATTTTTGTCATTACTGGCTATCGTTATTGCTGTTGGTCAAGGAAAGATTCTATTTGTGTTGTTTGATGATATATGGATCTGAAACCTGGCCAGTGAGGGTTGAGGACATGTGTTGCATGAAAAGAATTATATGGGAATGATATGATGGGTGTTTAATATGAGTTGTAAAATAAGACTTTGATTTGATAACTCCAGAGGAAGAATTAATGTAGACAGTACAGTCAGATGTGTGCAGAACAGGAGACTTTGTTGGTATGTCCGTGTTGAAAGAATGGACAAGATTTCTTGGCTTAGCAGATATAAAACAGTTGAAGTAACAGGGTCGGTAAGGAGAGGAAGGCCAAGGAAAATATTAGAAGAAACGATAAGAACAGACGAGAGAAGGAGGGATAAATAAAGACCTAGCCAGAGCTAGGTTAGTTTGGATGTCAATCTTTAAAAGCTGTTTAGCACATGCCAGCATCTAAAACAAAAGTAAAACAGTTGCTGAGATTAAAACATCGTTTGTATTAACTGATGATGATGATGATGATGATGATGATGATGATGACGAAGAAGAAGAAGAAGAAGACGAAGAAGAAGAAGAAGAAGAAGAAGAAGAAGAATAAAGCTCATATATCTCCCCAGAACACTGTAGAAGCGAAAAATCAAATAATACAAGTTATATGAGAGTCAAAAGTATGTGAAATTTATTTACTTGGCTCCCCACGAGGGCAAAAATTAAACAATGTTTTTTTAAATTTTTTTTTTAATATGGAGAAAATCAAGTGTCCCCAAAGAGGCAATTCTTGAGATAAAGTTTTTTTTTTAATTCTTACTGCCAAAACTTTATTTTTTAACGTTTATAGTTGTAATAAATATTTTTTAATTATCTAACTGTATCAAGTTATTTATTATTTATTCGATGAAAATGTTTTTAATCAAACAATAGACAGAGTAATATTTTTTGTCAAAATATTCAATCTGTTATCTTAAATTATAAATAAGTTCTTTTCGGAATTTAAAAATAAACACGCAAGGGGAATAACTCTGTAATAATTGTAAAATTTGTCTCCCTTGCACTATTAATTTCACCGAATCGATTTCTTGTGCGCGTGTTTGTTTTGTATTTTATTTATTTATTTATTTATTTATTATTTTTCTTTTATCTTATTTATTTATTTATTTATTTGTGTGTGCGTGTGTGTGTGTGTGTGTGTGTGTGTGTGTGTGTGTGTGTGTGTGCGTGCGTTTTGAATACTTTTCAGCCGTCGTGCGTGCGCCGCAAATGAAAATATATTTGTACGCTTGTTAGGGCAAAGGAGTGAAACTTTATACATGATGATAAAAAACTTAGGTGAATGGTTCCACGTAAGAGCGTAAAAAAGGCCAATCTGGCAAGCCTTAGAAAGGCCAAAATTTCCAAACAAAATGGCGGTCTCGATTGTTGTACATTTTGTCTGATAAAAAATGTTGGAAAAATAATAAAAATTAATTTTTTTCATGTTTTATTTCAGCCGTAGGGTCAAATAATGTGTTTTATATAAAAATAAATAATTTTTATAAATTTTTGTTTGTCAAATAATTTACGCCGCTGAAATACACATTTGCCATTTGCCCTTTCTATGGTTTGACAGATTGGCCTTTTTAAGGCCAAATTCGGCCTTTCTTTACCCTCTTTCATTAAAAAACGTATGGCGATCAAAAACAGTTCATGAAAAAGGGTAAAAGAAAGGTCAAATTTGGCCTTAAAACGGCTAATCTGTCAAATTTTAGAAAGGCCAAATTTTAAAAGCAATATGGTGGCCTCAAATGTCGTACATTTAGCCTAATAAAAAAATGATGAAAAAATAATAAAAATGAATTTTTTTCTGGTTTTATTTCAGCCTTTGGGTTTAATAATGTGTTTTATATAAAAATAAATAGTTTCTATAATTTTTTGTCGGTCAAATGATTTACGCCGCTAAACTATACATTTGCCAAAACTTATAATAACTATAGACTCTCAATCAGGGTTGCGGAGTCGGAAGAGGTTATGGAAACATAGGAAATCCGACTCATAAGTTGGAGTCGGTCGGAGTTGGACTTTTTTAATCTCCGGAAATTCGACAGATAATCTAAATATTCGAAGACTTAAAAATAAGGAATCAAGGGTAGACATTTTAAAATTGTAAGAATCGAAATTTAAGGGAACCCTGATAGTCGAAGTCGGACATGACATCCTCTAAATCGATCACACTACTAACAATAGGGCAATAATTATTATTGATATTCTTGGCATATCTGTGACAGCCATTGTTAATTTCAATCACAACACAAAATAATTTAAAAATTTGGCACTTGTAGATTTTAGTTATTGTAGACATTTTTTAGTTTTAATTTTTGAAGAACTTCAATTAGAACAAGGGGAGATAATTCAAGAAGATCATAACGTTTTTTAAAGACTTTCTCCGGAAATGTTATAGTTTCGCATGAAAATAGATGATGCTTTTTATTTTTTTATTTTTTAAGAACTCTTTACTGAAGAAAAGAAAAACAAATATATATACAGGGTGTTTCAAAAGTCTTGGGAACATTACAAATGCGTATATCTCATGAACTATTCCAGGTAGAAAAATGAAATATAAATTTAAAGTTTGGAGTTGAAAGATCTTTTCAATTTCTATGTATGAATCGTTTTTTTTTTTTAAAAACTTTATGTAAGATCTGAAATATACATATATTAAAAATCGTTATGTTCCCAAGACTTTTGAAACACCCTATATATATATATATATATATATATATATATATATATATATATATATATATATATATATATATATATATATATATATGGTTTTACAATTTAGAGTGCAGGATCAATTTCGCTTATAAATTAAACATAAAATGATCATCCATTTCAGGACCATTAGCCGCAATGATCATCTCCTTTCTGATCAGATGTTTTTAAGAAAGTATAACCAAGCTTTTTTTTATGAAGAAAAATAAATCGTATGCGTGTTTGTGTGTGAGTGTTGGGGTCACACAATTCTTGCAAAGTCTTTTTGCTGAAAAAAATTAATATGTAAAAAATAAATTACTGAAATAATAGAAAGAACGCGTTTGTCAAGACATCCTGTTTCAATCTAACAAAAATCTCTACAAAATGTGTTATATATATATATATATATATATATATATATATATATATATATATATATATATATATATATATATATAGTGAGTAAGCCAGATGAATCCTAGCGTGGATGAAATGCGGAATATTCTGTGTAACTTAATCGCCATATATATTTTATAACTTACTACCTAGCTCTACCTACATATTGAGCACTGTTGAAGTAAATACTTAAAGTTTATGCATAAAGGTATACTTTCGTATGTTAATTTTATGTAATTAAATGAAGTAGTCATATATATATATATATATATATATATATATATATATATATATATATATATATATATATATATATATATATATATATAGTCATCTGCATACAATACTGTTTCGCTGTATCACATCTCATCAGTGCGGCTAGATAAGCAACTACCTCAATCCAGGATCGAAACTCAACCGCCCAAACGACAGTCGGAGTCGGCACTTCTTACCATTACACTATTCGTCTGCTGCTATGCAGACAGTGAATTAATGTTTTGACATCGTCAAAACGCTTAAGTTCAATTTGTTTACACAAAGAGCATCGTTTAGTACGTTGATAGCAGTTTGTATATCACTTCCAAATATTGATTGAGATTGTCGGACTGACTTCCTCATCTTGGTTGTTATCGTCATAACGTTTCGGCCGTTTTGCCCTTCGGCCTTCATCAGGTGTTTTGTATCGAACTGGGAAACCGTTTGTTAGGAATCTCGAACCCAACCCTTTATTATTATTACGGGGGTACCATGTTCGGACTCCAGTTAGGCTCTGGGACATAGTTGCCGATTCTCTGTTTTGAATGTTAGTTTTTACTGCCTCATCTCAAAAATACAATCACTTCCCAATATGTTCAACCTAAGATAGGGAGCATTAATAAAACATTTAAAAGAAATTGTCGATTGAAAATATTTCACTCTAGATGCAATCCTGTATTATCTGAACAAGAGTCAATCACGTCCTAAGATGGAGTATTGTTGCCACATCTTGGGTGGAGCTCCAAAGAGTACCCTTTCCTGTCTTGACAGGATACAAAACCGTCTTCGAAATCTAGTGGGCTACAGTTTTTTCGCCTCTCTACTTTCTCTTTCTCACAGAAGAGGCGTTGCAACTCTATCTCTGCTCTATCTTGATTTTTATGGTGGCCACTCGACTGAGCTCCTCCTCACTCGCAAATCATTCACAACAAATACTTGTCTAGCTATAACAACTGCCAATAATTTCTCTTACTTTTTGTCAACGCCTAATACTAAACGAGAATTCCATGAGCAAAGTTTATTTCCGAAAACTGTCCATCTGTGGAGCATAATACCACGAGACTGCTTCCCAATTGACTATAACATGGTGCATTTTCAAATCTAAACTAAATAAGTTCTTGTTTTAGCTATTCTCTTAAATAATAAAGCCCTAACCCAAGTTCTGCCACTTCTGATTATCAAGATGTTATCTCACAGTCGACTTGACACTTATTAACCCTTATCCTTGAGTTGTCTTTTGGCCTTGATATATGACGATTCCCTAGTAAAATAAAAAAAAAATTAATGTATACAGTTCTTAGTCATGATTTTTTTCCCGTCAGAGCTCTACTTGCACAAGATGATTCAAGAAAGTCAAATCGTCTCAGAATATTCTCCTGATGTCATATGGATTACATATTCTTTGAATTTTTTGCCGACAATCTTTTCATGTATGGTATACAAATTGTGGTGAGTTTTCTGGTGGTGAACTTTGGTGTCTGATCCAGATTTCTTAGAACTGATCTCATGCTCTTTGGATAGTTGTTTCTCATCTACTCTTGATATGCATTGCTGTTACTGTTGAATAAAAGAACTTGAAGATGATGCACACACGCAAATTCTAGGTTAGCAGAGAATAAAGCAAATACAATGTCGAACTTTGACACACATATTGACCTTAAGGAACAAAGAAAATACCATGTCGGACTTGTATACATATACTGACCTCTGATGGAACAACGAAAGAATTTGTCAATAAAGGCAAAAGGTTCGACAAACAATGAAAGCGAGACGATCGTTATGTAATTAGCTCGTCAACCCCAACCTCACCTTTTTCACCTCCCTTGCTCGCTACGACTGACGACCAATCCAGGCAAAATAATTATTAGATAAAAAATATTTTTGTTATGAAACCGTCTCTGTGTTTGATTGTCAAACGGCTGAAACAAGCTCGAGTTTATATATTTATTTAGCAACACGCATCTTTTTAGAAATGCAACAAACATGATTATACATACCTGAACGATAAACAGATAAGTTGTTAAAGAGAGGCAGACAATACAACATTACTACATGTTCCTTCTGTTTGATATTGCAAGCAACAAACGAAACGATTCTTGACATATGGATGGTGGGTGGTGACGTTTAGAGATTATCCAGTGAAATTTGGCTTTCGATATACAGATGACATAAACCGCTGACCAATGCAAGTTATCAACACATATGGGAACGATAATTTGTTCTTTTGGCATCGCAAACTGTATTGGTAGACGGATAGAGTTCAAATTTCCATTTGAACATCTTCCAGGTAAGGCCAGAGTATGAATGTAACATTCGTTGATGGTGTATTGTATTAGTGTTGTTGATCCTAATGCCTCCGTATATATAAACATATACGCAATATCTTACTTTCTCCCCTCTCTGTCTGTCCGTCTGTCTGTATCTCTCTCTCTCTCTCTCTCTCTCTCTCTCTCTCTCTCTCATTGCTACAAATATAATTTGTTGATTTCTTTATGTCATCCGATGAGAAAAATAACAAGAATAGACTTCTTTGACACTCCGCGCAATAAGGACTTTGTACATAGTTTTTTGGAGTATTCAGCCGATCAATAAATTTTGATTGTAAAGTTCAACTTAGTTTTAATTTTCTTTCTCTTATATATATATATATATATATATATATATATATATATATATATATATATATATATATATATATATATGTATGATGAAAATAATGGAAATAGTATTGTGACAAAATAGAGAAAATAAAAAGGAACAAACCGTATTATGTGTTCATCAACGTTTCGTCTTTATTTCATCCAGAGGAAGTCTCGAAATAAAGATGAAACGTTGATGAACACATAATACGGTTTGTTCCTTTTTATTTTCTCTCTCTCTCTCTCTCTCTCTCTCTCTCTCTATATATATATATATATATATATATATATATATATATATACAGAGAGAGAGAGAGAGAGAGAGAGAGAGAGAGAGAGAGAGAGAGAGAGAGAGAGAGAGAGAGAGAGAGAGATAAATTACAAAAAGTTTATGACAGAAAGAAAGAAGGAAAAATCAATAAAAAAAAATAGAGATAAAATAAAAAACATATATAAAAGAATATGAAATAAAATTAAAATTAAATTTCGATAAATGAGAAAATATACAGTTAGAGAAAGTTCTTTAAGGCCAGGCGTTGAGATGTAATGCCAAGCTTTTAAATCAGGTCTTTGTCGTATGCAAAGCAAGTAACGAAATATTTTTTCAAGAAAACCAAAACAAATAAATACAAGTTCTTTTGTGAGGGATACTGTGTTCGTCCATTTTAGATAGTGATTCAAAGAAGCGTGTTACTGTTGGTTGTAGAAAAATTGCATTTTTTGTTGTTGTGATATTTGACCTTAGACGAAAATATAGTGAAAAGACAATTATCTCTCTCTTTAAAAAGACCAAAGATTTGAAATGGCTATTAATTCCAGGGTGTAGTTTTTTGTTTCCACATTTATCATACCTTGGGAGCTTAAACACACATATTGTCCGCATACATTAGACCCACTATGACAGATATGCTATATACCTGCCTGCATGATATATTATAAACTACACTCCTCCTTTATCACAGAGATCAATTTAGTTCCCCCAAACAACCTCAATATTTTATTTCGCTCCTAATGTAGCTATTGCTAGACATCGCATACCTATTATGTTACCTAGCGTCTTCTCTCATTTTTTGATTCCGAAATACCATGGTATAAAGAGTTTTTACTTACCTAACACTCCTAAATGATGTATACCTCTATTAAATAAATGAATAACTAACTAAATATATATTATATATATAATATAGTGTTTATAGTATATACAGTGTTTCATGGTAAACAACTGATGATCCCTTGAAAAGTAAATTATTGGTATTATAGTAAATTCGAGAGCGAGTTGATGCAGTGATTGCAGGTGATTAAATAACTTACTAACTAGATGGTTTTCTAACGAATGATAAAAAATATTTTTTGCATAGTTTTAAAGGTTGAAAACTTCAAAGACTATATATATATATATATATATATATATATATATATATATAAGAAAGAGAAAGAAAATTAAAACTGTAAGTTGAACTTTACAATCAAAATTTATTGTTCGACTGAATACTCCAAAAAACAATTTATAAAGTCCTTATTCTGCGGAGTTTCAAAAAATGCTATTCTTGTTATCCTTCTCACCAGAGGACAGAAAGAAATCAGCAAATTATATTTGTAGCAATGCTAAAATTTGCTAGTTAAGGCATTAAGTGAAACCGCAATTTATTGTAGTCATAAATTGTCAAATAAAAAAGTGAAAAAATGTTGGATATGTAAAAAAATAGATATAAAAACAAACCGCGCATAATATTTCAGCTTGCATGAAACTTCTCTCAAGTTGATCCAAAATGCAAAATAGTTCTTTAGAGAGAATGTATTCCAAAATAAGCTCTACTCTCTCTGGCGTATCGAGCTTTTTTAATTCAGTTGGGATAAAATTTTCTATATATAAATACTGTTATATATATATGTTTGTATTATTTCAACCTCGGGGATTTTTG
>NC_136501.1:13347100-13352100 GCF_053919585.1 Euprymna scolopes
CTCATATCTCGAATATTCATCGAGCTATTCATTTCTATGGAATGGCGCAGACGACCATATTGTATTGCGATCACACAAGAACCTTTAATGTTTCGCGCTCATTTTTCCAATTCTTTCGAATCATATTTTAAAGAATCGACTTTTTATCTGCTTGCTTTATTCAATATGGCAACTGGTGAATACAATGGAACGGGGAAAATGGCATTTCTTAACACGCTGAATGGACGCTGATTGATAATAGTCGACTTCCGCTTTTGGATAGGCTCCGTTATCATTTCATAACTATATACGAAGGGGAACTCCAAAAGTAATACCTCCTATTCTTTATTATTTCGCATGAATGAATCAAAAGAGATTACAAATTGCATTATTATGATGACTGAACTTATGCATTCATGACCTGAAAGTGTCATCTCTTTGTTTCAGATACTGACGGTGCGAAACTCTAAGAAAACAACTTCTGTCATGGACATGCATCAGAAGTAAAGATGCATCATTTAATTTCACCATGCAGAAATAATTGAAACGATCAGCATTCATTAGCGCCTGTTGAACGTTTACAAAGCCGATGCAGTTGATGTTAGCACAGTTAGGAGATGGGTTCCTCGATTTTAGAGTGGCGGCAGACATGTTAGTGACAAAGCGTGCCCAAGACTTTTACGACTAAGACATCAAAAGAGGCTGACAAAAGTGTATTGAGAATGGTGGTAACGATGTAGAAATATAAAAATGGAGCGCAAGTGGTCGCTCGTTTTAATGGCACTGACTCCCGTCATAGCTCTTCAATGTTTTCGTTATTAGGTTTAGAAATAGGAAGACTTACTTTTGGAACGACCTTCAAAATATTCAGCTTCTGCTTTCGGATAAGCCCCGCTACCATTTTGAGGACTTAACTGAGCATTTCTTCTTCTTTTTTTTCTTTTTTTTTTACACAGTGATCACCACTTATCAAGGCCCGGAAGCCACTCAGGGATAAGGGTTATTGCAAGTACATTACGTTAGTGTGGAGATTTGATGAAGTGTTTACTTAAGGGGGCGGTTCATTAGGAATTTGTTAACGTTGGACTTGAAGACATCCAAGTTGTAGTCAGGTGGGAAGCAGGCAGACGGAACAGAGTTCCACAGGCGTGCAGTTCTAAGAAAGAAGCTTTGTTCATGGAATCCGCGTTTTGATTTAGGCACAGATATAGAGTGGGGGAAATTTTTCACAGTGGATTCGGCTAGACGGGTGTTTTTCGTGAAAGACTGGCGAGGGGGGACCAGAGATTGGAGCTCATACGAGCACCTGCCATGGAAATAACGATAAAACAAGGATAGGCTCGCAACGCCTCTTCTGTGGGAGAGAGGTTGCAGGGTAGAGAAAAGGGCATCCCCACTAAGCCACGAAGTCTATTTTGTACTCTGTCAAGGCAGGATAGGCTGTTTTTAGCAGCTCCTGCCCAGATATGGCAACAGTATTCCATCCTTCTTCTTCTTCTTCTTCTTCTTCTTCTTCTTCTTCTTCTTATTATTATTATTATTATTATTATTATTTCAACAACAACAATTATAGTTTTCCTTTTCATGTTAAGACGGACACTATAAATGAAAAACTGCGAAAACAAAACAGAAATGTCCGAGATAACAACTGGAATGATAATACAAAAGCTGAATGGATTTCAAAATTACAAAAAAAGTCTGTCTTAGACAACCTACCCAATTAAGCAACTGGCAGCACTTCATAGTCATTATAGTAGTTGCTTCACCAAACTATTGAGGAGTGAATAGGCCACACCAGCATGGTTGTTAAAAGGTCATACCAAAAACGTATGAAACACAGCATCCTAGTAAATACGAAGTCATCTGCTGTCTCACTACGACTTACACGTTCTTTACTGGCCTGGTCGCAGACAACATCTATAAACACTTTTCCTATGGAGCATACTTGCAATCAGAACAAATAGGGCGTAGAAAGAAGTGTTCAGACAACAAAGTCCAGTTATTGATTATTAAGACCATCTTTGAGGACTAGGAAGAGGCAGAGAAATCTAAGTATAGCGTAGATAGATTACCAAAAGGCATATTATAGTGTGCTCAACTCGTGGCTACGGTGATGCCTTGACTTATGGAAATTCTGGATTAAATCATATGGAACTACAACAAAATTTATTGTTTGACAAAGGAGTACAAATACTTTTAAAAGTTTTTTCCTTAATCCATGGATGAATGGCTCATCTCATTAGAGGAAATGTTATTAGCAAAATAGATGTGGGTGATTATAAATTTTGCTTATTAGCACATAAATTGAAAATGAAATTTGAAATGATGGTGCAATAAAAGATACTCCATTTTGGCTTCCAGTTTACAGCGTTATACAATCTGTAATTCTACCTCATACAGTGATTCTACGGCATACAGTGATACCTCGGTTGTAAAAGGTTTCGGTGTTCGAACAACTCGCTGTTCAAACCAAAAGTTGGAGATTTTCTTGTCTTAGTAGCTTAGTCCGCTTCAAATGTAAATTCATCAATAAAACGTTTTAATTCATACTAGTCATAATACTTTTCAAATGTAGTGTGACGACCCAATCCCACTCCGACGACGTCGCCACGAGAATCTGAACTTTGCGACAAGAGTTATATTTAGAACGGCGTCATTACAACCCGTTAAACAGTCTAGATGGTGTCTGAGTTGTTTTTAGCACATCAGCATGGCACCAGAACCACACAATTCGATTGGTCGACCCCTTTTTTGTGTGGGACAACAAAGGACCTTGAGGTGTCCTAAAAGTAAAAAAAAAAGTTAATAAATAAGTTATACGACGAACGAAGTGGGCGTATCTCGGCGACGGTAATTAATTGTGCAAAAAAAAAAAAAAAAAAACTTTGTTGTTCAAATAATCGGTTTATCGTCGTGTAAAGACTTTAGATGCTGGTTGTTTTTGTTTTACGGCATATCAACCCTTTTCAGGTTATTTAATGCCGAATCCAAAGATTTTGAAGAAAAATGTTTAGGGACCCTAACAGGTACTACCACTCCGGGTCAAAGTGGACCTGGGAGCAATGGCAATTAAAGGGTGGCTCCACACTCCCCAATGTCCGCAAGCTTGGGTCTCACCACTGGATATAGTTTACGGTCATATCTAGAACCAAAGACTTTAGAAACAAAGAAGAAATGGACATTCTTTTACCAGTAGATAAAAAGAAAGAAAAGAGAAAAACAGTAAAGCGAGTGCAAAACGGAAAACTGTGCGAACGACGATCGAATTTAAAAAGGAACTGATAGAGAAATTTGAAAAAGGAATACGTGTGTCAGCGATTGCAAAGGAATATGAAAAGGCAGTGCAATTAAATGTATAACATTCTCAAAGTTTACAGATAAAAGGGGACTTTTAAACTCTGGAACCAATTAATTCTATTTCAGTTAATTTAATTTTGGTTGTCGAACATTTCGGTGTTTGAGAAAAGATCTGGAACGAATTATGGTCAAGTATTTATCTAAAGATATTTTAATCCCAACCAAATAAAAAAGCTCAATACACAAATAATAGGGAGTAGAGCTTATTATAAGAGAAATAAAATTAAAACTGTAAATTGAAATTTAGAATCAAATTTATTGTTCGACTGAATATTCTAAAAAAAAAAATCATAAAATCCTTATTCAGCGGAGTTTCGAAGAATAGTGGTCTTGCTATTCTTCTCATCAGAGAACAGAAAAAAGACATTTTTTGCAATTTGTGACTATAATAAATTGCAGTTTCATTTTCTGCTGTAACCAGCAAATTCTAGTATTATTACAAATATAATTTGCTGATTTCTTTCTGTCCTCTGTTGAGAAGAATAGCAAGAATGGCATTCTTTGAAACTCTACAGAATAACGACTTTGTAAATTGTTTTTTGGGGTATTCAGTTGAACAATAAATTTGATTGTAAAGTTTAACTTACAGTTTTAATTTCTTTTCTCATAATATATATATATATATATATATATATATATATATATATATATATATATATATATATATATATATACAGTTTGTTTATTATACAAACATTATTGGTTACATATGTGCATACATGTTTCAGTGGAATCTTAATTCAAGGAGACAACTTCATCAGAGCAAAAAAAAAAAAAAGAAAGAAGAACGATATTAGAAAAGAGAGTCAAGATTACATTCTTTTTTCATAAGATATTCGGGTGTGGTTTACGCTTTGGAAGAAAGTGCGGTGTATACTTTGTGAAAGTGAGCAGTAGAGGTTTTGGAGGGAGATATGGTCATTGAAAGAGAGTATGAGTGGGGAGTTGAGAAAGTAGAGGAAGTACAATCTCATGTGGCCAAGTGTAGCAGCAGGGGTATTGGTATCATTTTAACTTGGCGGTTGTTCATTGGTCTAAGTTTTTGCTTTGATTTGAAGTAATATTATGCCCTCATCGCTGTTTACTTCCATATCTTTGTTTTTTATGGTTGTTTTTTTTCTTTTCTGGCAGCGACTACATTATCCATCTATTTCATTTTTAAGATCTATTTATTTATTTATTTTATTCCTCGCTTTTTTATCCGTTCATTTGCTTCTCGTTTTCAAATTCATTATTTATTTGGTTATATAAGGATATATGGTGAAATGAACAGCTAGTGATCAGACATACAAGCCTATTTATATGATTTAGATAAATAAATTTACATAATGTTTAAATTTAAAGAAAAAAAATATAAGTGATGGGACGATTTCAATATTTTTCTGATTCCGATACAATTACCAATTTCATACTAAATATCCGATTCCGATATAATTACTGATTCTGATTGTTTATAAATCTCTAAATATTTTACTATAGAGTTGTTTGTTTCCCTGATTACCATAAAAAATTACATGTTAAAAGTTGCAAATATTTGTTCAAATGTAAAAATACACTTGTGGAGGATGATCTATCGATTTTAGTTTTACAGGTTGTTGAAAATCAATAAATGTTTATTATTTTATCATTATTACCAGCTGTGGAAGATTTTGTTTTAAACAAAA
>NC_136501.1:13357100-13387100 GCF_053919585.1 Euprymna scolopes
TTTATAATATATAAATTTCGATAGTACATTAACTCTATAATAATATATACGAAATCTGCAAGAATTAAAATATCATATTTAAGCGTATTTTACAGCCGAGTTACGCCGGACACCCCTGCTTGCCTAGATAAATACTTTTTCAGTTTTAACAAAAAAGCTACAATAATATCAGAGCGTCTCCATTTACGCTGAACATCTACAGAATGCCAACATTAATATATTACATATGAATGAGTCCCCTGTGCAATTTCCACAGGCCCCACTAGTAATACATTAATCTTAAATATAAAAAGATTTCTACAGGTTCAATAGGAAAATAACCGAACGCTTCCTAAACAAATCTTTCACACTCACAACTTACAACATTTCATAAATAGTGTTTCATCCCCGTTTAAAAATTATTACATTCATTCCGAATAAAGCGTCTCTCTCAAATACTTCTTCCGACAAAGACGGTAGCAAATACTTTTACTCTCTGTCTATTATTTCCTCCCACTCGCCTCATGTCACTGGCAGAAGATCCTTAACACATATGATTATTTCTACAACACCACTTCTTCTCAGATGTACGGATAAATATAGGTATCCTAATCTATTCATTTCATTAAACGATTACAGCAACAATAGATTATTATATAATTATATAAACAGTTCTTGCATTAAACAGATGATTCATTATTATTTAATTTCTTCCAATTACGAGAGCACCATTGATTTATAAAAAGTTATAAATACCGAAACATTTAAGCTCTTCCATTTATTCATTAATACCGATACAAAGTTTGCATGGATCATCAACGAATAACTTATTTCCCAAAACTCTCATTTATATGGCATAACTAAAACCATGAATGCCTACTGGAGAGAATTTGAATGCCTACTAAACATAGGGGTAAGCTATAGAAACAAAATTTTTCAAATAAATGCCAAAAGTGGCTTATTACCTTCATTTATATGTAAATAGATGGGAACAAGTGATTTTTTCAAAACGGGTCAAAATTGGAGGGTCGCTGGCCCCAAACGTGATTTGACCGCATCAACGCGTGAAAATGGCCCAAATTTCGCCCCCGAACACACTTAATCATTTATTGAAAGCCACAGGGTGCATTTTTTTTTTTACTATAAATGCATTTGTATCATTAAATCTAACATTCCCATTGGCTATCCCACAAGTATAGGGCTTTTTAGGGTATCTCAGAGTCCAAAATGGGGCAAAATTACCCAAAAATTAGCCAAAAATGGTCGGAAATCACGGATTTTCCAAAATGCATCTCCCATGGGCCCAAAGACACCTCTACATGGCAGAAACTGTTGGGAAATGCTTGAAGCAGGCACTCTCATAACTTTTGCACTGTTAATGAGTGGTATAAGGGCCTTTAAAAGGGGCTAAATATGGCCGATTTAGCTAAAGAGAGTCAAAAAGTCCCTAAGAATCAACAATGCCCTCGATGTAATTGTTCCAACTCATGTTTTCTGTGAACGTTAGGCCAAGGAGCTTGAAAGACGTACTCTCAGATAAAGAGTCGTTGGCCATTGCTATAGGTGGTAGAGAAGGTTTCTTGTAGTTATTGAATGAAACCAGTTTAGTCTTGGCGGCATTGAACGTGACCATCCATTTTTGTCCCCATTCCACTACTGATTGGAGGTCATCCTCTAGTGTTTCTGCCATTTCTTTAGATATATGTTCATTTGTTTTCCTGTCGTGCCTGCTATAGAGTGTGGTGTCATCAGCATATATACCCATCTCAGAGGCAATTTTGTCGGGGAGGTCATTTATGAATATCAGGAACAGTAGAGGTCCAAGGATAGATCCCTGGAGAACTCCTGTATTTATATCATATTGTTTAGATGTACGACCGTCGAGGACAACCTGGATTTTTCTCTTATCTAAGAAGGATTTAATTATGTTAAGTATTCTACCAGTTATACCATATGATCTAATCTTCCTGAGGAGACCCTCATGCCATACCCTGTCAAAAGCCTTAGATATATCTATAGTTACCGCTCTGCCCTCTCCCGCTTTGTCCAGTGAATGGTATATGCGTTCAGAGATTACAGTGAGGATGTCTGCTGTGGAACGGGCTTGTCTAAATCCATATTGTTGGTCGGTCAGAAGTTTAGTATCTGTAAGGTGCTGGACTAGAGCATGGTTAATTAAGGTCTCTTCTGTATAGCTAACATTATGAAGCACGAAGCGGGACACTCCACCAGATTAGATAAATTTTGGTCCTGGAATACAGTAAGACCAAGAGACCACAAGAAAAATAATATTTTAGAATAGTCAATTGGGGAGAATGGAAATAATGTTCTCAACTTGTTTATGAGACGCCCCACCACGGGATTAATGGACTATCTCATGACGTCACTTCCTCTAGTGACGTCACTTCCGGTAATGAGTACCGGTGCCAAGGAGGTCATGTGTAAACGACTTAGTTGAGGAATGGTATTGTTCAACCTGCTTTTGCTTGTAATAGATGTGACTACATGTTCGTTCCTAAAAGTCCTGTGTTCTTTCGTGTTATTACCATTTAACACCATAATACTTTACTCAGTTTTTAAGAAGTAGACAATAACTTTAATCGAATATTCGAATATGTTTCATATAAATATCAAGTGTAAGCCCCATGAAGGGAGGAACTTGGTTTCTGAGAATTTCGACTGAAATGAAACAAAAAAATAAAAGTAAATACATTTCTTTTCATTTCAGTTTTAAGAACACTTAACACAATGTTCATAAAACTGATAATCAACTTCCTAAGTGATGGCTACAAGTTATATTTTTACACTGCAAACCTGTGTCTTTTGATTTCTATACACGATGTTTAATTCTATATCAGCGATCTTTCTCTTTGTACAATCTACCAAACAGGATTGACGTTAAACTGTTTTATTGATTTCAATAGCAAGATAACTATTCTGTACGTTTACCTCGTTTTCTGGGTAGCACCGAGACACGGACAGCTAGTAGTAAATAAAAAAATATAACGTATAAATCAAAACGTTGACACATTCGGATTCATTACGTTGACACAGTGGGATTCGTTAGATCACCAAAGTCAAGCAACACTGAGCTTAGTCAGTATCAGATGGGTAATACCAGAGAATGTGAAAGGACAAAAAAAAACAACAACAAAAAAACAAACAAACAAAAAAACAAAAACAAAATAAAACAAAAAAATAAACCTGCAAAAAATAATGTTGTCCTGCGACCGGCGTTTATATATATATATATATATATATATATATATATATATATATATATATATATATATATATATATATACACGCTCGATGAATAATCAAACATATGAAAAGGACACTTCCTTATTGTTATATTACTGGAAATTAGTTAGAGAAAATAAAACACCTAGTATAGAATGGAAGATTATTAGGAGGGCCAATACTTGCCACTCATTGAACTCACCATGTCTATTATGCTTATCAGAAAAACTTGAGATAACTAGGTTTAAAGACAGAGAAAAATTATTGAATATTAAACAAGAAACTGCTATATCCTGCAAACATTTCAGAATACACGCACTTAAGGAACTCTAAATTAGGAGACTGGAACTGCTATAAGTACAACTAACCCCCATCAAATAACCCCCCCCCACAAAGAGGATAAGTGAGGTCACAACTATAATCATACCCGTATGGGTTACGTAAGTCACTTAATATTCTACTTCATCGAGCAGTTATGGTATTACTAGCCGAAATAAGTACCTGTATGAAGGTATATTTGAACCAAATGAGTAATAGATCGTTTTGAGTGAAGCTCGTAATAATGTATGCATATGGATATTTTTGGGTGTGTGCATGTATGGATATATGATCTTTATATACCCGGGTAAGAAAAATAATTTATTAATATAAAAAAAAAAATGAAGAAATAAATAGATGAAAGAAAGTAAGGAATGAAGGGTGAATGGAAGAAAAGGGAATAAGGGTATTAGAGTGAATAAACAAAGATGAAGGTAAGTACTACAATATATAAGCTTATATACTCGGTTTGTATAACCTAAATACTCTGATTTCTGTCATATGTTATTATATATTATTATTGTATCGTGATACATCTTATGTATATTGTTGTTTATATATATGTTATATATGTATGTATGTGTGGGTATGTATATATATGTATGTATGTGTGTATGTCTGTTGGATGTGTGTTTATATGTATATATGTGTATATATATATATATATATATATATATATATATATATATATATATATATATATATATTTATATACACCCGTCTGTAGTCGGGTAGCATAATATTGCATATACGAAGAAGTTACCACGCTACATAAGTAAAGAAAAACACTATTATTTGTCTCTGTATGTCTGTAATGTGTGTGTGTATATATGCGCGGGTGTAGATAAATGTAGACATTTATAAGTGTATTGATACACGCATATAGGTACATGTGGGGTTTAGATAACTTTCGGGTTTTATATTTATTCATATTTTGTTGGTTTATTTGTTTTAATTTAATTTTATTTTTATTCTTATTTATTTATTTTTGTTTTTGTTTTGTTTTATTTACCTTAATGTAATTTTTACTTTATTTCTACGTGGTTTCAGAATTATTGTCTAGTTTTAGTAAATAAAACAAAGAGCGTTCAGCATGGATTCGCTTTTGAATATATGTATTAATGTGTGTATGTGTGTGTTGGCGGTGTCTGTGTATGTGTGAGTTATATGTGTGTTGCATGTATGTGTGGGTGGAGGTAGATTAAAAGGCACCGGTCAGTACTTGGTTGACCATAGCTAAGGTTATTAACTTACAGACTCTAAGACAAGAAAACTAAACTCTCAAGTACCCTATGCCATAAAAAGCCAAAAGTTAGGTTGGATGGGGGGAAGGGGAAAAGAAAAAAGATGTTTATTATCTTCAAAGACCTCACTCATCCTTTTACCGTTTTTGTTTTTTTTGACTCCCACCCAGGTTGTATTTTAACTTGATAAACGAAATAGAAAAATGTATCTGGTGGAAATGTCACTTTTGAAGGTAATTCTTGGCCTGAAGACGTAATCCCCCAACGTGGGTGATTACAGAAACATGTATGCACATATGTAGCCATTAATGTTTGTATAAATAAAATTAATATACCTGCTCTGTTCACTCATTGAGCACTATTTTGGTAGACACATGTTGTTTCATTGGATGTACTTCTAGGAAACTAAACTCTACTGGCTATATATATATATATATATATATATATATATATATATATATATATATATATATATATATACTAGCACTATATATATATATATATAAATATATATATATATATATATATATATACTAGCACTATATATATATATATATATATATATATATATATATATATATATATATACTAGCAAAATACCCGTCGTTGATTGGGTTCAAAAAACAGCCTACAGAAAATGGACTCTGATTTATGAAAGTATGATAGGTTATGAAAAGGAAGGGTTGTAAAGAGATAGCTTAAAATTTGGGGGGTATCAAAACCAAAGCAAAATATAATGAAAGTAAAAATAAAATAGATAACCACCATAATTTATTATACCATACCTGTTCACACTGAAACACTTATCACAATATTTTGTGGATCTATATTAAAAACCTTGTTAAACTTTGTGACATATTTCCATTCTATGGAAGTCAGGCGCGAACGAACACCCCATAATTTTATTATACCATATTTCTTCAAACTGAAACATAATTATCAAAGTATACTTACGCAGATAGATATGAAAAGTCTTTATTAAAGTTTGTGCCTACTTCCATTGTATGGAGTCCAGGCGTGAACACAGACCCCGCAATTTTATTATACCATCCCTATTTAAGTTAAAACATACTTATCAAAGTATTATTATGTGCATCTATATCAAAAACACTTGTAAACGTTTTTTTTTATTTTTAAATTTTTTATTTCCATACTTTGTGGACAAGCGCGTACGCAGACGCCACAATTTTAATGAATCATCATTATGCCAGATCAAACATACCCATTCCTGTGTCTCGATACATCTTCTATCATTATATGTGATCAGTTTTCTATAATAGTCAACCATATAGGAGTCTATTCGTGACCAGACACACGCACAGACGTTCAGCTTTATATTATATATATATATATATATATATATATATATATATATATATATATATATATATATATATATATATATATATATATTGCAACTGGGGATCGTTTATAAAGTTACTATTTCCTAGAGACTTCCATTTAAAAAAAAGGACGTCAGCTGAACTCACCTAGGGTTAATGCTGCACCAGGTATTAATGTGAAAGTCATGTTGAGGCGAGAAATACACATACACATGATTTTAGTTTTTTTTTAATTTCCACTTAACTTTTCCTCATTGTTCTGACGATATAAATGAAGTTATATAAAACGTTTTTTCTTCATCTTTCATTTAATATACGTTTGCTCTTCTTCATTGTGTCGAGCGTTTTTATCTTGATAAGTTTTTGCTTTGTTAAAGATTTACTTATTAATAAGACACACACACACACACACACACACATATGATAACTTCATTTAATCACATAAATTAATATACGAAGATATCATTTTATGCGTAAATTTACAGTATTTACTTCGACAGTGCTCAATACATAAGTAGAACTAGGTAGTAAGTTATGAAAATATATATGGCAGTTAAGCTACACACACACACACACACACACACACACACACACACACACACATATATATATATATATATATATATATATATATATATATATATATATATAACAAATTCTACAGCCAAACAACGTCACAACCCACAAGAGCCATGACAGTCAATGGACCAGAAGTCCAAGACTAGAGTTTCGCTCTCATTTGGGCTCATCAGTTAGATGGTTGGATGACCATGTTCCTTGTCGAGACAAAGTAGGTCCAGTTCACAGTTGGATTTCGGTGCGGTTTGCTTGATCTCTGTTAGTTAATAGACTTTCTTGTGCACGGGGCGTTTGCTCAGTTGGCAGAGTGCTTGATTCGCATGCAAGAGGCTCGAGTTTCAAATCCGGATGTTTAACTGATGAGCCCAAATGAGGGCGAAACTTGAGTCTTGGATTTCTGGTCCATTGACTGTCATGGCTCTTGTGGGCTGCGACGTTGTTTGACTATGGAATTTATTATATATAATCTCTTACATTCTGAAAATTATATCATTAATTGCTCGCTAGGTTCGCATTGTTGGATGGCATCGTCCTTTTAAGCTGAAACTCCTACTTGTGAGACATCGGCTTAGGATTATTAGCTGATTGGGCTATCGTGTCGTTTGTCGAGACGAAGTATGTCCATTTCACAGTCAGATTTCATCGCGGTTTGCTTGATCTGTGTTAGTTAATAGAATTTCTTGTGTGCGGGGCGTTTGCTCAGTTGGCAAAGTGCTTGCCTCGCATACAAGAGGCTCGGGTTTCGAATTCTGAGTTCAGATGTGTCTAACTGATGAGCCCAAATGAGAGCGAAACGCGAGTCTTGGATTTCCAGTTCGTTGACTGTTATGGCTCTTGTGGGTTGCGATGTTGTTTGGCTGTGGAATTTATTATATATAATCTCTCACATTCTGAAAATTATATATATATATATATATATATATATATATATATATATATATATATATATATATATATATGTATATATATATATATATAGAGAGAGAGAGAGAGAGAGAGAGCGAGAGCGATAGATAGAATAACAGTATAGCTACATTCCAAATATTTATTTTTCATGCAAAGCAGCTTCTCCAGAATGTTAAAATTTCGATACATTTTTTACAGATCGTTTCGTTATGCAGAAACAAATGGTTATTATTATATCAATACCGTCTCTTTTCGTGCATATGCTCTTCAGAAAAATTAGAAATTATTTGCTTAGATAGAAAAAATGCATGACAATATAATGCTGCAAGAAGAAAAAAGTTAATTGAAGACTCAACATCGTGTGTTTGTTCCGGCAGCCATCTGATTGGTATACAGAAAGAGTGAAATATAACTGAAACAAACATATTTTACCAAAACAACATGAACTGAACTTTTTAGCCTATTAAAAACGAGCAAAAGTTATAGCCCGTTGAATTAGAATGACTACTTCATGTCAAATTGGTAGTTAAATATGGTAAAATTTGTATCTATATTCTTTTTTACTAAATACTAATCCTTATTAATCCCTAACTGTGCATTGTAGGAATACCATGGATACCATAAAACTTAGTACACTACACCTTATCATAACAAAGGATCATACAAAATTTCAAAACGAAAATTTTTACTTGTAATTAAAGTAAAATGAAAAAAAAAATCTTTTAAAACTAATAATCCGATTTTATTTTTCATATATTTGAGAAACATTATTAATAGTTTTCTTTATTTTCTTTTTATTTTTCGAGTGTGATATGGAGATTTCCAAGTTAAAAAATATACATCTGAAGAAGGTCGGAGTTTACATCGGCCGAAACGTTTGTGAAAACAACAACCAAGATGAGAATAGTATTTTGAATGAAACAAATAATACAAATTATTTATACCGTCAAATACTTTAGAAAATAGATGCAAACATTAAAACTAATATTCGTTAATCTACAAGTTGAAATGAAGAAGAAAGCGTTGTCCTCCTTGGCTACTATATATATATATATATATATATATATATATATATATATATATATATATATATATATATGTATATATATATATATATATATATATATATATATATATATATATATTTGTAGTCATCGACATACAGTCCTGTTTTGTTGTATCACAACTCATCAGACTAGCACCCCTCCCAAGCAGAGGATGGAACCTAGAACCATCGCGTTGATAGTCAGCAGTTCTACCGATTGATCCACGGGAGCTATGCCCGCAAATAACCTCGCCAAATATCTATTTAAACAAACATCCGTCCACTATTTTTATAGTGCTCAAACCGCTTATTTATAAACAAACAGCGAGCCTCACATTTTTCAGCCAATTAAGTAACGGGTGAGATTATTTACAGCAGTGCTCTACCCAAAGAGTGGGGGGGGGCTTAGAATAAATTGTTAGTCATCGACATACAGTCCTGCTTCGTTGTATCACAACTCATCAGTGCCGCAAGACTAGTACCTATCCCAAGCTGAGGATTGAACCTAGAACCATCGTGTTGATAGTCAGCAGTTCCACCAATCAACCCATGGGAGCGGTGCCTGTAAATAACCTCGCCAAATGTCTACTTTAAACAAACATCCGTCTACCATTTATGTGTGTGTGTGTGTGCGTGTGTGCGTGTGTGCGCGTGTGTGTGGGGGGTATGAGACAACTACGAAATATAACATTACCAGTTCATTTTTAACGCAAGTAACTTTCACGATATCTCGTCTTTCCCGAAAAATAAAACTCAGAATACAGTAATATCTTGAGATATTGTTTTGACAAGCTTCTGGGTTTGACCTTTACTCCTGATCTGAAATGGAACACGTACATCAAGTCTGTCGCCAAGGTCGCTGGAAAGATGGTGGGATCCTTCTACCGCTCCAGAAGATATCTAACTACTGATGCAATTCTCTATCTATATAAAAGCCAAGTACGTCCAAGGATGGAATACTGTTGCCATATATGGGCAGGAGCTGCTAAAAACAGCCTATTCTGCCTTGACAGAGTACAAAATAGACTTCGTGGCTTAGTGGGGGATGCCCTTTTCTCTACCCTGCAACCTCTCTCCCACAGAAGAGACGTTGCGAGCCTGTCCTTGTTTTATCGTTATTTCCATGGCAGATGCTCGCCTGAACTCCAATCTCTGGTCCCCCCTCGCCAATCTTTCACGAAAAACACCCGTCTAGCTGAATCCACTGTGAAAAATTTCCCCCACTCTATATCTGTGCCTAAATCAAAACGCGGATTCCATGAACAAAGCTTCTTTCTTAGAAATGCACGCATGTGGAACTCTGTTCCGTCTGCCTGCTTCCCTCCGGACTGCAACTTGGATGTCTTCAAGTCCAATGTTAACAAATTCCTAATGAACCGCCCCCTTAAGTAAACACTACATCAAATCTCCTCACTAACGTAATGTACTTGCAATAACCCTTATCCCTGAGTGGCTTCCGGGCCTTGATAAGTGGTGATCACTGTGTAAAAAAAAAAAAAGAGATACGAATTTAATTTGCTTTGCGACCGCTGACGTATCTCGAAAAAAAAATCATATCACCAAAATAATTATTCCCATTTGAATTAAAAGAAACAGAATTAATCCGTTCCAACTGTAAGAAATTTACCCCAAAACAAGCTCAAATTATGCTCAAATTTCACTAAACAATCACTAAAGAGAGATAAATACTGCAGTAATGACGCAGATATTGATATGTAATGAATATTAATTGAAAAAATATAAAACAGAGGATGCTGCAAGGAGGGAGAGAAGCAAAGTTATCAAGCATACACATGAAAACACACATACACACAAACATACACGTACACACACACGCGCACACACGATATGGTAACTAAAAACAGGCAAGATTATACATAATTAAAAACGCTGAATGAACTTACTAAATGCTTAATATATATAATGTATAATATATAATATAGAATGTCTTAATGTAACAAAAGATGACTAAAAAATAAATAAAATTATAACTTACAATGGAAATAGGGATGAGCGGCTAATGAAGGTGAGTTAGAAGGAAGAGGTAGGGAAAGACGGTTGAGAGAGCATAGTCTAATCTATGATACACACACGCACACCACTTTTTTTTCTTGCTTTGCGTTTTGTATTTTTTTGGGGAGGCTTTTTCCTTTTGTATTTGTTTTTAGCTTTTCGTTTTTAATATTTGGTATTGCAGGATTTTTTAGATCGTATCTCAACAAATTCATCGTATGTTAAGGCATAACTATAGATACGATGTGTCGTCGTATTTAAAAAACAATCGTATCTCAAGGCATTACAATACAAAATTTAAAAACAAGCGTATCTCAAGGCATTACTATACAAATTAAAAACCAATCGTATCTCAAGGCATTACTATACAAAATGTAAAACCAATCGTATCTCAAGGCATTACTATACAAAATGTAAAACCAATCGTATCTCAAGGCATTACTATAAAAAATGTAAAACCAATCGTATCTCAAGGCATTACTATACAAAATGTAAAAACAATAGTATCTCAAGGCATTACTATACAAAATGTAAAAAGAATCATATTTCAAGGCATTACTATACAAAATGTAAAAACAATAGTATCTCAAGGCATTACTATACAAAATGTAAAACCAATCGTATCTCAAGGCATTACTATACAAAATGTAAAACCAATCGTATCTCAAGGCATTACTATACAAAATGTAAAAACAATCGTATCTCAAGGCATTACTATACAAAATGTAAAAACAATCATATCTCAAGGCATTACTATACAAAATGTAAAACCAATCGTATCTCAAGGCATTACTATCCAACATGTAGCTTCCTGCAAGCATTCAATAAAAAGGTGAATTTGTTTTTTTTAATCAAAATAAATTCTTTGTATTTGTTAGATTCTTCGGCCGACTGTCCTTACCTTGGTTAGTATTTACGCAACGTATAAGTCAATGTAACTTTCGACCTTCTTCTGGTGTACCTTGTTGAACTCAAGAATCTTTCTGTTGAACTCAGTAATCTGCAATTTCTTTTTTGAAATTTGCTTTATAAGATGGTATTAATGCAAAATATTTAGAAAAGAGTCTTTTTTTTTAATTTAAAAAACTTTTTTGTTTTCAATTTTATTGGGGGGTTGTATTTTTGCCACACTGACTTAGGGTTAGTATTAGGTGTAAGGGACAAATCGACAGCAGCTTTGTTGTTGTCGGCCTCCATTCATAGCCTTGAGCCCCTAAGGGGCATAGGCCATCTACAACTTTGTAGATGCTTTTGTAGTGACTGAGTTCTTTTTACGGGGTGAGGGTGCTGGCCCCACACCCAACCTTCCCAGAAGGTATATGCAGAGCCTAGTCTTCCCAAATGGTCACCCATCTGGTACTGGCCAGGCTCAACGTTGCTTAACTTCGGTGATCTGGTGAGAACAGGTGTGTCAACGTGATTGTGCCGCACTGCTGTCGGCCTGAGGTATGTTTATGTCCAATCCTACTCTTCCCGGGCTTTGCCTTCATTTATAGCTAACCGCAGGAGGCACCCCCACCTAGAAATGCAAATCAGACTTTGTGTCTAACTTCATGTAGAGGATAAATAAACTAAAAAAGTAAACATAAAAAAAAAACGCTATCGAATTTAGAAGATTACAAATAATAAATTGCACAGGAGGCGTTCCAAAAGTAATGCCTCCTATTTTTTATTCCGTCGTAATGGATCAGAGGGGATTGCAAATTGCATTGTTATGATGACTGAACTTATGCAGTCATGACCTGAAAGTTTCATCTTTCTGTTGCAAATATTAACGATATGAGACTTTAAGAAACCAACCCTTATCATGGACATGCATCAGAAATAGAGATGCGTCAGTAAATTCCTTCGTGCCAAAAAAAACGGAACCGATAAACATTCACCTGTTGAACAGTTACGGAGCTGTTGCAGTTGACGTCAGCACAGTTAGGAGATGGGTTTGTTGACTTCAGAGTGATGACAGAGATGTGAGTGACAAAGTGTGATCGAGATATTTACAGCAGAAGCATCAAAAGAGCCTGGCAAAATTGCATTGAGAATGCTGGTGACTATGCAGAAAAATCAATGCTAGAGATTGCCCTTTTTTAACGATTACACCCCATATTTGTAGCTCTTCAACGTTTCAGTTTTTGAGTAAAACAGATAGGAGGCCTTACTTTTAATACGATGCTTGTATTTTATATGATGTAAAATCTGCATATCTTTATTTCATAACAAAGATGGATGTTTTATTATTATTATTATTATTATTATTATTATTATTATTATTGTTGTTGTTGTTGTTATTATTATTATTGTGGTTTATTATTATTATTATTGTTGTTGTTGTTGTTGTTATTATTATTATTATTGTGGTTTATTATTATTATTATTATTATTGTTGTTGTTGGTGTTGTTATTATTATTGTTGTTGTTTTTATTATTATTGTTGTTTTTATTATTATTATTATTATTATTGTTATTATTATTTTCAATATTGTTATTATTGTTGTTATTGTTACTATCATTATTATTATTGTTATTATTATTATTGTTATTATTAATTTCATTATTGTTATTATTATTATTGTTATTATTGTTGTTTTGTTACTATCATTATTATTATTATTGTTATTATTATTATTATTATTATTATTGGAATTATTATTATTGTTATTATTGTTGTTATTGTTAATATTATTGTTATTATTATTATTATTATTGTTATTATTATTATTGTTATTATTATTATCGTTATTATTATTATTTTAAATTATTATTATTATTGTTGTTATTATTATTGTTATTATTATTATTGTTCTTTTTATTATTATTATTATTATTGTTGTTTTTATTATTATTATTGTTGTTTTTATTATTATTATTATTGTTTTTTTTATTATTATGATATGTTTCGTGTGCAACTAACAAGTCAACAAAATTATGTCTTTGTCGCATTTTTAGTGACTTACTCATCAGATATATTCCCTAAAAAACATAGTAATAGTAGACAGTAGTATCTTCATAATGAGAAGAATGTTGGCAGTGTGTGTCAGTTATATGAACCATGTAAGTTGTTCAAAATAATGTTTTACCTGTGTATTTTTAAGAAATATGTCTAAAAGTTTGACAAAGACAATTTTGTTGACTTGTTAGTTGCAAAAGAAGCAATATTGCAACAATTTTCCTTTTGTCTTTAAAATACAATTTATTATGTTACAATATTTATTATGTTACACTATTTATTATGTTACACTATTTATTATGTTACAATATTATGTTACACAGTTTATTATGTTACACTATTATGTTACACTATTAATTATGTTACACTGTTAATTATGTTACACTATTATGCTGCACAATTTATTATGTTACACTATTTATTATGTTACACTATTATGTGACACTATTTATTATGTTACACTATTTATTATGTTACACAATTTATTATGTTACACTATTATGAGACACTATTTATTATGTGACACTATTTATTATGTTACACTATTTATTATGCTACACAATTTATTATGTTACACTATTATGTTACACTATTATGTGACACTATTTATTATGTTACACTATTATGTTACACTATTTATTATGTTACACTATTTATTATGTTACATAATTTATTATGTTACACTATTATGTGACACTATTATGTTACACTATTTATTATGTTACACAATTTATTATGTTACACTATTATGTTACACTATTTATTATGTTACACTATTTATCATGTTAAACTATTAATTATGTTACACAATTTATTATGTTACACAATTTATTACGTTACACCATTATGTGACACTATTATGTTACACTATTAATTATTTTACACAATCTATTATGTTACACAATTTATTATGTTACACTATTTATTATGTTACACTATTTATCATGTTACACTATTAATTATGTTACACTATTTATTATGCATCACAATTTATTATGTTACACTATTATGTGACACTATTTATTATGTTACACTATTTATTATGTTACATAATTTATTATGTTACACAATTTATTATGTTACACTATTATGTTACATTATTTATTATGTTACACTATTTATCATGTTACACTATTAATTATGTTACACTATTTATTATGTTACACAATTTATTATGTTACACCATTATGTGACACTATTTATTATGTTACACAATTTATTATGTTATACAATTTATTATGTTACACAATTTATTATGTTACACCATTATGTGACACTATTTATTATGTTACACTATTAATTATGTTACACAATTTATTATGTTATACAATTTATTATGTTACACAATTTATTATGTTACACCATTATGTGACACTATTTATTATGTTACACTATTTATTATGTTACACTATTAATTATGTTACACAATTTTTTATGTTAGACTATTAATTATGTTACACAATTTATTATGTTACACAATTCATTATGCTACACTATTTATTATGTTACACTATTTATTACTGAACAGACATTCATTGAACTTTATTAAATTTATATAAATAGGAAATTTACTGGTTAAAAAGTGTTTTAATGGTAAGATTTTTTTATAACTATAAAACATTTTTAAATCTATTTCGATTTGTGTATACAAACTGATTAACGTTTTAAATAAAATATACAGACACACAGACACACAGACACACACAGACACACACACACACACACACACACACACACACACACACACACACACACACACATATATATATATATATATATATATAGTAAGTTATAAAAATATAAATGGCAATTCAGCAACACAGAATATTCCGCATTTCACGAGAATGAAACGCGGAATATTCTGCGTAGCTTAATTGCCATATATATGTTTTATAAATTACTACCTAGCTCTAACTATGTATTGAGCATTGTTGGAGTAAATACTAAAAATTAATGCATAAAATTATATTTTCGTATATCAATTTATGTGATTAAATGAAGTAGTCACATACACACACACATTATATATATATATATATATATATATATATATATATATATATATATATATATAAGGTGGGAAACCAGAGGTTACCCGGGATCTAACAAGGATCAACAATCCTACCCAAAACAGGCCAGAGGATGAGTTAGCCAAAACATGGTGAAACAACAACAACTATAAAGATGAGGATAACAGTCCGCAAATAAATAAATATACAAATTACTCATCTCAAAGGATTTCAATAAAAATAATATATAATACAACATAGTCATTTTCAAGTCTAATGCAAACAAATTTAACCATTACCGATCAGCACGATGATGTCTCACCAGACATTTATTAACCCTTCTCCTCGATTAGTTTTTGGGCCTTGATAGGCGGTAGCCTTCACTCAGTAAACAAAGAAAATTATATATCGACAATGAATTGATTATGTTGTTTTTTGGTTTTGTTTTGTTGTTTTTGTGTGTTGTAATTGAATTTTTTTTAAATATGAGCATTTCTTTTTCCGCCTGTTTTATTCAAGTATGTGTTTCGTATTGTTTGATTCTTCTGATTACTGTTCTTATCTTGAATTTTATTTTGACAACGTTTCAGTCGATGTAACTTCCAACTTTCCTTAAGCTTTATATCTTGTCAAACTCAACAATTTTTTTGTCAAACTCAGCAATTTTTCTGTCGAACTCGGGAATCTGCACGAAATTTTGAATGGATTTTTTTATTTAATCCATGGTGGTACCATGCTCTCGTTTCGTCAGTCATGACTGGATGAAAGTTCTAAGTAATTCGCAATTATATTTTGGGTGTCACCCACACTGAGGTTTGAACCTTCAACCTCCAGAAGAGTGTAACTCTTATAACTGAATTTTACCAAGTACTCTATCCACCGCACCACGGGTTTATATGGTTTACAAATGTAAAGCCCAACGATAATAAAAATGGTAATATGGGGTTCAGAATAGGACGCAGGAGAGATAAACAGGGGGTACTGATTAATTCCTGGGCAACTGTTGGCGTATTCGTTAAACATTTATTCAAATTCATTATAATCAAAAAATAATTAAGAAAATGAAATAATGCAAACCGAAGTTTTTAAAATAATTTTTTTGGTAAATGTTATCTTACGTCATAACAGAACACCGATCATTCTAATTTGTTTTTTTAAGGGTATTCGAGGTCGCTGACAACGAATCTGATAATCAAACCCGCCGCAAATTTACTTAGGACTATTTTGTGCCATTTCACCGCCTTCGGTAGTGTTTTTCTTACATAATACGTTCGCGTGCGAACGGGCGTAGTGGGATGTCGTATTACATCGCGTAGGAATCTTTCAAATAAGAAAAAAAAATGTGATTTTTTAATTTATAAAAAAATAAAGTTTTCACGGGCGGTTTGCCAAAATATAATCACCAAACATATTTTTATGTTTTTCGTTCTTTTTAGGGGGTGGGTATTCCATTAACAGGTGCTACTGCAGTTTAATTAACCGTTTTTCCGTAAGTAATGTGCCGACATTTACCATGTCACAAAAGTTCTATTTACATTGGGGAGGGGGCAGTGTTGTGCTGGGGCATCATAAAAATATGTGTATCTTGTCGAACTCAGCAATCTTTCTGTCGAACTCGGGAATATTTCTGTCGAATTCGAGAATTTTGAATGAAAACTTTTTATTTATTCCATGATAAATTTTCACCAAGTACTCTATCCACGGGTCCATACGGACTGAAGAAGGTTGGTGGTTACATCGATCGAAACGTTTCACTCAAGATAAGAATAATTGCTCGAAGAATTCAAATACTACGGATAATAAATCTTCATCTCAAATATTCAGAAACATGTTTTTTGTTTTTTTTGCTTATTTTTTTTTTTGCTTATTTTTTTTTTTGCTTATTTTTTTTTTTTTGCTTATTTTTTTTTTCTTGTGTGTATTTTTTGTTTGTGTCATATTGTTCAGATGAAGGTAATATGAACATATTTTTCCCCAGCAAAGGAAAACGTAAACTGATTTTGAAACGGAAGTTGAAAGAAAAAAATGGAGGAGGGAGGAGAAGTGGGAGTAGAAAGACATGTTCAAATAAACAAAAGATATTTTTTTTGAACGATGCTAAACAACAAAAGGGATTTGACAACAGACAACAAAATAGTCATTGTGGTGTTTCTTTCTTTTCATCGTATTCTTAGCCATTTTCTTTTCTCATTTTAGTGTGTGATAATTTATGCCATTGTTAATCCTCCAGACCAAAATCTTCTCGCTAGAATTGAAGAAAAGTTTGGAAATTTTCAAGCCCAACCCTGACAAAGGTTCTCTAATGAGCACTTGACAACTCTTGCAAATCGTCTCCAACATTCTGATAAACACGTTTAACAAGAATAATGAAGCGTGGAAAGGGAGGGGGAGGGGGGAGGTGCAATAATTATTCGCCTTTGAAATTGACTTTTAAATAAATAGAAAAGTCAAGAGACTACAGCGATCACTAAAAAGCAGAGGATGTTGCAACAAAAGTCTGCAGATATTTCTTTTTTAAAATTCTTTTTTTTTTAAATTATTTCCATCTTCATCTATTTTTCTAATTATTATAATATGTTTGTTCTGCTTCTGTAACCATCTTCAAAACGAAATCTTTAACGCGAACAAAAATGTCATTTCACAGAACATTTACTGCTGCTTGTGTAGAGTTGTGATCTTTGAAACCGTCGCATTTCAGGTGAAAACATTATTACGAACTTACTTTTCATGTCGAAATTAGTAAAAATTACTAAAATTACAGAAAAATGGTCCAGTAGATGAGCTAGATGTATTTTTTAACAGCAGCAACAGCAGCAGCAGCAACAACAACAACAACAACAACAACAATCATCCACAATTAGGTTCTGTTTAAAAATGGCAAACTCTTAATTTAAATTAATTTAAGCCAAGGGAGATAAGTCAGTTTGTCACACGGAATTATTCACACGACTCTTCCACATTAGCATACGATAAAACTCGATTATTCTATAAATTCTATTATTATTTATAATTATTTTTCTACTTGACCATTTACCGTAATTTTTGATAATTATACTAATTTCGACATGGAGTACGTTATAATATTTTCGCCGGAAATGCGTTGATTTAAAAAATTCCCAAATACACAAGCACCCATTTATAATTATAATGCAATACCAAAAGAACAAATAACTGATCCGCTGGGTAATTCATCTAATAATTAATTATTGTTGAAATCAGAAAAAAGTTAGTTTGCAAAGCCAATTAAATATTAAAATAAAGATAAAATCCAAAACTAGGCCCTTTCTGTTCACTCATGGGATGTGTCTAGCCGCACTGATGAGTGTTGAAAAGATGAAACACGTCTATGGATGACTAAGCCCCCCCTCTTTGGGTTGAACACTGTCATAAACGTATCTCACTCGTTGCTTCTTTAATTATTAAGCGTGGCTTGCTGCTTGTTTGTTTTTAAACAAACTAGTAGCTCGACCACTGTAAAGCGATGGGCGAAAGTTTATTCAATGGACATTTGATGAGACGTTTATGAGCATCGATCCATGGTCCAGTGGTTAGAACTACCGACTATTAACGCAATGGTTGTAGGTTCAATCCATGGCTAAGGAAAGGTGCTAGTCTAGCCGCACTGATGAATTGTGATACAGCGGTACAATACTGCATGTGGATGACTATATATGCCTCCGCTACCATGGGTGGGACACTGATGGCGGAAATGACCGTTTTCACTTAAGCGTCAAAGCAAGATTTTTTAGTAAAAAGAATTGAATCCTTTCTGGTATCAATATTGAAAATAAAGTCGTTGTTGGCCGATTTCTCGTATACGTTGGCCGATTTCTCATATACGAAAATTTTAATTTCCTCTTCTTTTTAGGTTGGGTTCGCAGATGGCTTCTCAAACCAATCTGAACATAGAAGCTGCGTGAGCAGAGAAGGCAGGAAAAGGTTGGTGGGATCAGGGCTGTTCTGCTCAGTTTTTTCTTGCCTGCTTCTTAATCTCCACCGGCATTCTCTTTTTTGTTTCATATTGTTTAGTACTGGATATGATTTGTCGGCACCACAGGTGTCGCTCCTAGGCTATTGTTTCCCAGGTGTGAATGTCAAATTAAGTGGTTTTCAGGGTGATTTTTGAGTTGGTCTTTGTATCGTTGTAGAGGACAGTCGATGAGTCTCTTTCCTGCGGCTAGCTTGGAGTACAGCGTTTGTCCATGGAGTCAGTTCTCATTCATTCTGAGGATGTGCACCAACCAACGGAGCCTGTGCCTCATGATGGTGGCCTCAATACTGAAACTGTTTGCTCTCTCAAGGACGCTTGTGTTGGTTACGTTGTCATACCATTTAATGTTCAGTATATCTCGAATCTTTTGCTAGAGGAATTTTTCTAGTTTATTGAGATCACGACGATACACAGTCCAGGTCTCACATCTATACAAAAGTGTAGGAATAACAATACGAGTCTAATTTTTATTGAGAAATTTATATTTTTGAAGAAGTACTTTATTAGTTTGTTGAATGATCCGTCGACGAAGCCAGTTCAGCTTTCAATTTCATTCTCAACTGAACACTTTTCTAATATTATATTTCCGATATATGGAAAATGATCTGCTTGCTCAAGAAGATTGTTTTTTTTTTTTGAAAAATTGTTCGTTTGAAGATTATATGGGGCAGCCAAACCAGCTGCCAACATTGCCCTGCTTTTTATTGAAACCAACCGAGAGCCCTTTTTAGTATCCTCGTTGTTCCCTTACGTGCAATTGTCTGGATTTCTTTTGCACTTGGTTCACCAGGAATATAAGTTAAGTAGGACTTCATGTTCTTCTTCATAAGCCATGTGGCACCTATGATAACTGGTATGACTGATATCTCTCTAAGATTCCAGTTTCTTTTCATATCATATACGAGTCCTTGATATTTGGCCTGTTACTCTCTTTCAGCTCTATTCAGACCGCCATCATTAGGGACACTCACTTCAACCAAGCTTTGCCACGCTTTCTGACTTATTCCATATAACTAGGTCAGGTTTGACAGAAGCATTTTCAAGGTAGGTAGCTGTAGGGATTACATGGTCGTAATGTATGGTATATAAGTCATTTCCAACTGTTCTTTCAGGTTGATGTTCCTCGGACTTGTTGCTACAGTGAATGTTCAATTTTTTACAGATGGTCTAGTGGAGGTATATACTCTATCATGTCTTGCTGTATAGTAGCCGTCCCCCAAAAAGAACCTTGCAACTCGATATCAGATGACTCACACTTCCCAATTCTGTATGGCAGAACCTGTATACAGAATTGGAAAGTGTGAGTCATGTGGATATTTATGTTTTATAAGATGGTGTTGTGTGCTGGTTGTACTGGCACTTTTGTTTTACCGATATCAACAGTGAGTCGAAAGTGGTGGTAGGCTGTTGTAAAGTTGTTGACACATCTCTGAATGCCTTTTTAGGAGTGGCAAAGGGCTGCATGGTCATCTGTGTATTGGAGCTTTGTGATGTGTTAGAAGTTCACAAGATTTTGGGATTTTAGTCTGGCATGCTTGAAGACTCCTCCATCGTAATGGTACCTGATATCCACCCCCAGATTATCTGAAGGAAGATATGCAATGTCGCAGAAAGATATAGTAAGTGAAATTGCTGATTATGGTTGTAGATAGCCGAGTGTTTGCCACGAATGACTTACAGGGGGACCTTAGATTGAAGCTCAGTCAAGCACCTACCATGAAAATAATGACAGAGCAGAGAGAGGTTCGACACATCTTTTCTGCGAGAAACAAGTAGCCAAGAGGAGAAAAGGACATCGATCACCAAATTTTGAAGTTGGCTTTGTGTAAAAATATCTCATATATATATATATATATATATATATATATATATATATATATATATATATATATATATATATATATATATATATATATATATTACCACATAACATCCGCTCATTAAGAGACCACTCAAGGATAAAGGTTAATAGGTACAGTGATGGAAATTTGATAATTTATTTGGGAAAACGGCTTATCAAGAACCTGTTCACATTGAACTTGAAAACGACCATGTTATAGTCAGTTGGGAAGTGGTTGTAGCTAGACAAGTATTTGTTATGAATGACTTACAGGAGAAATCATGGATTGAAGCTCAGTTGAGCACCTGCTATGAAAATAACAACAGAGTAGAGAGAGACTCGCACGAAGCAACGGAGAGAAGGGAAAGACATCGTTTACCAAATTTTGAAGTCGGTTTTGTACCTTGTTGATGCAGGAAAGGATGCTCTATGCACCTTCCCCCAGATGTGGGAACCGTGCTTCATCTTAGGATGTATTTGATTCTTATACCGATAGAGGATTGCATCAGTAGAATGATCCAACTATTTTGAAGGTAACCTTAGCAACGGATTCGCCTTATCCTTGAGTGGCCTTTAAGCCTAGAGGAGAAGTGATACTTTAATGAAACATGAGTATTACAATACAAAAAATAGCTAAAACATATACATATATAAATAAATCTGTTGCATTTCTGAATTTTTTAGATTAAGATTGATAATTCATATTATTTGGATTCTTGGGACTACTGTTCTCATCTTGAGTGTGATTTTCATAACGTTTCGATCGATGTAACCTTCGACCTTCTTTAGGTGTATCTTTCTGTTGAACTCGGGGAAAATAACACTCAAAATGAGAACAGTAGTTCGAAGAATCCAAATGATTTCAATAAATCTGTTATGATTGATTGGTACATTTTGTTTATACAGGGTGGAACGATTAAATTGTTGCCACAGAAAAGACGACATTATTTCATTTCCGTTTGATAAAAACCGGTTTTCCTTTTTTGTTGTAGACCATCTACTGGTTGGCCAGATGTGCACAAATTTCAAGAGCGACAGGAGCCTTCTATCATGTCTGAAAGCGACGCAATGTTCAATGAGCGAGATCGGAGACATGCTGCTGTACAAATGCTCTCTACCGATCAAAGTTATGACAACAGGACCATTGCCAGCACCCTCAAAATAAAAATCTTGGATGGTTCAACGCTTGAGGACACAGCTCAATGAAGTTTCTGGCCATGGTTATGGTCTTTGGTATGATTTCAAAGGAGGGTCACATTATTTCACCTCACATCTTCGAAATCGGCTTGAACGTCAACACCAAAGTGTACCTGGATGTGTTGAAGAGTGTGGTGATCCCATGGAGCAATCAGATGGCCGCTGTCAGACCCTGAATGTGGCAACAGGTCGGCGCTGGCCCACAAGTCCAAAGAGACCCAGGCTTGACTTCAGAAGGCGTGCTAAAACTTTGTACCTTTCTCTCACTGGCCCCTCTCTTCCTCCAACCTGAACCCACTAGGCTACATCGTTTGGTCATACGTCGAGAACATCACCAACATGACCTCCCACAACACTAAAGCTAGCCTGATCACTACCATTCGATGAGTATTCACCAAGCTCTTGCCGGCACTTGTGGAAATGACATGCTCCCAGTTCCGAACCTGTATCAATGTGGTGATTGAGGCTGAAGCCGGCTACATTGAATAGATGTCAGCTCTAGTACATAATCAAGTTACCTGAATTACTTTTTTCAATAAAAGTTTTAAAGTTAAAGCTGCAGTTTTGTTTTCTTTAGGGCGACAACTTTATCGTTCCACCCTGTATAATAAACTTTGATCTTATAGGTTGATAATAAACATTCGATATGTTTGTGACTTGTTAAGGTTTACAATGGCTTCTGCAGTACATCATCTGTAAGCACTCAACAAAGTATGACATCAACCTGGTAATTTATAAGCATCCTTTCCAGTGACTTAAATTACCGTCCGTCTAAAACTTGCTGCTTCCGAGATCATGTAATGCCCTAAATTACCCGCGAGCTGAAATCGCTAGCTGTCTCAAATCTCAAATCAACCTTGTTCAAAATTATTGCCTGTCTCTTATTGGTCGCAATTTAGGTGCAGTCGATATACCCATTTAACTAGTATTAAATGCTATCCTGATTCTATTCGGAAGATTGCGTGTTATTTTTAGCTTTGAATCCAGTTCAGTAATTTGGATCACTAAAAAGATACCAATTCTATTTAGAATTAGCAAATATTTAGAAATTATTTTTTCATTTAAATCGTTCCAGACAAGGCATAAAGCCACTTGATATAAAGATCTAAAAAAAAGTACTACTTGAAGATCAAAAACTAAAATAGTGAATAACTAGCAGGTCGCCCGGCGTTGCCCGGTCATAAAATATGCATAAATATTATATTTTAATCATACAAAACTAGCAGGACCTGTGGAAATTCCACAGTGGACTCTTTCATATGTAATATATTTATGTTGGCATTTTTGTGGATGTTCAGCGTAAGTGGAGACACCCTGATATTATTGTAGTAAACAGTAAGCACCTTTTTTATAATAAATTATTAGGTGGAAGCACATAATTGTTACAAAACATCCTCCTATTACCATGTTAAGAATGGCTTTCAAAATAATATTATTTCAACACGGTAACATGCTAGTTCTGTATGATTAAAATATAATATTTATGCATATTTTATGACCGGGCAAGGTGCTTACTGCTTAAGATATCGTGAAACGTTCTGTTTAAAATTAAATAGTTTAAAATTAAAAAATGTTGTTTAAAATAAATAAGTAAAAAGTAGGAGAAAAAAGATATCGTTAAAAAAAGACCGTGAAACGTTTCAAAATAAATAAGTAAAAAGTTTATATATTATTGTCATGGTAACGTACCGGTGATTAGAGAAATTAGTTCCTTTTATGTGATAAAGGGCTCGAGATTATTTTTCCACCTAAACTACAGACCTGCCATAACATACGCATCCGGGCTTTGTTTACATGTTACAGCAATTAGTAGTAATAGCAATAATATTTTTAATTAACAAAGACATCAGTCTCTCTCTCTCTCTCTCTCTTTCTCTCTCTTTCTCTCTCTCTCTCTCTCTCTCTCAATAAACAAATGTAAAAATAAATAAATAAATAAACAATGAAAAAAAAAAACAAAACAAATAATTGCTCAATTTTTTTGTCTCCGCCGGCAGAAAGATTTGGTATTGATTTTATTATGTAATGACTAAAAATCAATTATTTCTTAACAACTTTTGTAAGATAAACCCTAAATTTTATAGAATTAAAAACAAATATATCTGTGAGAACACGCTATTCGAATAGAACCCAGAGCGTTCATAAATGTGTATTCCGAAAATAAATGTCTATTCCAGAATAAAATCTCAACCAATCAAATTTGCCGGAAAGCGTGACACACAAAAGAACACATACGCTATTGTATTAATATATAGATATGCATGCGAGTATTATGTTTTTTTTTTCTAAATAGTTTACTTCTTGTAGGTAACAAAAAATTAAAAAAAAAAAAAATACTCGAGTTGAGATCGAAACCAAAACCTAAAGACAGTGAGTCAAATACAATAACCATTAGGCTGGACCCGTATTGAGGCGGTGATTGAGGCTGAAGGCGGCTACATTGAATAGATTTCAGCTCTACTACATAATTAAATTACCTGAATTGTTTTTTTCAATAAAAAGTTTTAAATAAAGCTGTAGTGTTGTTTTCCTCAGGGCGACAAATTTATCGTTCCACCCTGTAGAACACAGTTTTAGCACATTTCAAATAAAAGAAAGACAAACGAATTTTACTTAATTGCAAACGGTAAAGTCATCTAGTTTCTTTCTTAGAACTATCCGTCTGCGGATACCGCAACACTGTTTTCCTATAAAGCTATTTATCACATGGCCATTTTCATGTCTAACGTGAGCTAGTTTCTGTTAAGCCGTCTTCTGATAAGCAGTGTAAAAACAAACAAACAAACAAACAAACATTTATAACACATAAAAAAGACAGACGAATTTTACTTAAATACAAACGGTAAAGCTACCAGTAAGAGGCGTCGAAAGGTACGCCACCAGCCTCACACTAGGAATACCAGCTTTTAATTCGTTCAGTAAGGCGACTCACCAGATTATTTTGGACAATTATCAATTTTAACACACACACACACACACACACACACACATCTATACTCCTATAAACTTGGGTTTTTATTAAAAACATTCTTTTTCTATTTATTTAGGTATTTATTTGCTTCCCCACGAAAGCAAATATGACACAAGGTCTGGCCCAAAGGCCAAGAAAGAAAATACAACTTTGTTATATATGGGTCGTAGAATTGCATTCACTAGCAAAAGATCTAGCTAATTTGCATATTCTTTCAAACATTCATTTTAATTAATTCCCTATTAGTTTTTTCGGTTTTATTATGGAATGATCATCTTTAGTTAACTATTACGTGTAATTATATTCATGCAGATATTCTACATGATTTATACTTGCGTAATATTTGCGTAAAACGGTTATAGTAAACACAAACCTCTTTCTATATAAATATTTATGTATGCGTATATATATTTGTTTAAAATTTTTTGCCTCTTCTATCAATTTTTGGTCTACAGATACGAAACTTAATAGATAGGATATCGAACCCATGCGAAACTTTATATTTGGGTTTTAGCCGGAGAAAATCGGTTCAAAAGTGTGGAAAAAAAAATGGAATTTGCCAGGTGAAGGTTGAACGATGGCCTTTCGAATATGCATGCGTAATGTAATAGCTATTGGTTTATGTTTTAATTTTTAACTTGCAGCAAGTATGTCTTTATAGCTCAGGTATTAACGTCAAAGGGAAAAGTACATTCTAAGCTAAACGTTTTGATTTCGATTATCGGTGGTGGCACACAAATCATTTTTTTTTAATTAAAAAAAATCATTACTATATATTGGGTCCAATATAATATAATAATAAATTCGAAATCTGCATTAATCAAAATATCATATTTAAACATATTTTACAACCGGGCAATGCCGTGCGGCGTGCTAGTGTTTTAATAAAATAAAAGATTTATTTTTATTTAGTTACTGGCGTGGAATCGCTCTGCACTGCTGGGTTGTAAAATATGCTGAGATATATTTTAATCCATGCAGATTTCATATTCATTATTAAAGAACTAATTCTCTATTGGATATTATATTGTACCTAATATATAGAGTAGTGATTTCAAAGTTAAAAAAAAGACAAAAAAGAAAAAACAAAAAAAAAATCAATGACTCAAGTACCATCAGTTAGAATCGAAACCAAGACAGTTAGCGATCCGGTCGATGTATCCATCGAGAGATTGGCAAAAAAATTTTTTAATATTAAACGACTTGAAGAAATGAATAGAATTTTGGCATGCACAGAAAAAATAGAAATATGTCGGCAAGTTGAAATGAACAGTTTGTATTGCCACTTGCCGACTTTTGACGAATTCATTGATCCAAATAAAGATTTTATTCATTATAAACTATTCTTGGTGTATGATAACTATTTTCTGTTAATTTCAGTGTTATGTGATCAGTAGTTTATGAGTCTATCGGTTAAATATAGATAGACAGACAGACATACCTACACGGTGGCTTCCTTCAGACTTGACAGTCCTGGATATGACCTTAAACTATATCCAGTGGTGAGGCCCCAGCTTGCGGGCTTTGGGGAGTGTGGAGCCACCCTTTAATTGCCATTGCTCCCAGGTCCACTCTGACCCGGAGTGGTAGTACCTGTTAGGGCCCAACTATGGGTTAAATAGAAACCGACTTTAACCCCCCCCCCAAATATATTCTATTAAAAAATATTTCTTCAAAATCTTTGGATTCGGCATTAAATAATCTGAAAATGGTTGATATGCCGTAAAACAAAAAACAACTAACCAACCAATCAGACTTGACAGACTATGGATACCCACTGTGGTAAGAGTTGTGCAATTTCCAACCACACTTCTCCTGAGTTGGCGTTATCTTATCTATTATCTGCTTCTTTTGTTCCAGCTCGTTTGACTCATTGGTCTAGTGGTCTTCATCAATTTACTATTTTAATACCTCATTATAATACAGTTTTCTATTCCAGGAACATATTTACTAAGAATTTCAAGCTTGTGGAACTTTCTTCCGGTTGACTGTTTTTTTTTTTTTTTTTTTTTTTTTTTTTTTTTACAGGGGTGTTACTACTTATCAAGGCCCAAAGGCTACTTGAGGATAAGATTTAGTGAGAGTCAAGTGACCAGTGAGACAACATCTTGATGATCAGTAGTGGTGGAAATTGGATAGAATTTGATTATTTAAAAGGATGGCTCAAGAATTTGTTTATGCTGAACTTGAAAACAACCATGTTGTGGTCAGCTGGAAAGCAGCCCTATGGTACAGAGATCCACACATGGACAGTTCTAGGAAAGAAACTTTGTTCATGGAATTTGAATTTTGTTTTAGGCACAGATAGAAAGCAGGGTACATTGTTGGCAGTGGTTGTAACTAGACGAGTGTTTGCTGTGAATGTTTTGCATCTTTTACCTCTAACTGTGATCCTTTCAAGAGTAAGACCAATAAGCATCTCCTCTCTTTGCAATAATCATCTTTTGCTTTTGTTAGCTCTATACAACAAGTGGCTTCATACCTTGTCTGGAGCGATTTCCTTAAAAATTTTTTTTTTTTATTTGCATAAATGGATTCCATTCTCTTAAGTAAAAAAAACAACAACCCATATTTTGTTTGTTCTTTGGGGGTGGGGATGAGTGATAATAGTATTTTTTCAGGGAAGGGGAGGTGAGTAGAAGGCTTTTCTTCCAAAAATTTATTCGTAGAATTTTAAGGCATTTAAATAATTTTCTTTTCTAGAACTGCCTGTTTGCAGAACACAATACCGCAAGGTTGCTTCCCAGCTGACTATAACATGCCCGTTTTCATGTCTAATGTGAACAAGTTTCTGTTAAGCTGACTTCTTAAATAAACAAACACTATACATGTTCCACGATTTACGATCATCACGGTGTTGTCTCACCGACCATTTGATACTCATTAACCCTTATCCTTGAGTGGCTGTCCGGCCTTGGTAACTAATGTTCCCTGTTGTAGGAAACAATCAAACAAACATTTATGAAACATTAAAAAAAAAAAAACGAGATTGTATTAAGAGTGTCAGCCATATTGTTTATCTCTGCATAAAACAGCGGCATTAAAAAACGCCCTCCATTTTTCCATTTGGAAGCTGAGTGAACAAACTTTTCACGTTTATGTGTTGCATGGTTTTTTTCTCCTTTTACAGAATAATTTTCGCGACTCATCTAATTTTGAAAATGATTACCGGTTCTTGTCCATAATCTCTCTATATCAAAAAACAAAACGAAACTAAAAAACACCCATATGATGGACATAGCTGTGACGGAACAAAAGTATCATATTCCAAAAACCACGTAAATTGATCAAGTTGTTTTATTTTTAACTAAGAAAATCAAATTTAACTAGTAAGTGAGAATGGGTCTCTCTTACATCACCATCTTGAAGAAACAAAGGAAGATAACTCAACAATAATTCAACCTAGCGAAATCAGATTTCCTATTAATGCCTACGATTTCTTATTAATAGCTTAAAATTGTTTTAAAATGATTTGCTTTATAAAGATAAAACTACTTGATCAATTCACCTAATTTTTGGAATATGATATTTTTTGTTTTTGTCACAAGTACACACATCATAAAAAATTGCTGTGTTTTTGTCTTTTAATATAGGTGGGGATTCCTGACAACCACCTAAAAAGCTTTAGGAATGAAAATAAATAAATAAATACAAAAACAAACAAACACACAAACAAACAAACAAACAAACAAACACACAAAAACAGTATTATTGAAGTCTTGCACTCTGTGCTAATTCTCCTAAAAATAAAAGTTAGATTCTACTTTTTTTTAGGAAATTATGCGTAAACTGTCTGAAAAGGTAGGCGATAAAAAAAGAAAGAAAAAGAAAAAGAAATTAAATTGAGAGATCACTTTCACATACAAATTTTATGCAAATTGATCACCTATTTTTGGATAAAATTATGTTATTTCTTAAAAATGACGAGGATGTTGATGATGCTGAGGATGATGATAACGATGACGATGATGATGATGATTATAATAACGACGACGATGATGATGATGACGATGACGATGATGACAACGACGATGATGATGCTGAGGATGACGATGATGATGATGACAACGACGAGGATGTTGATGACGCTGATGATGATGATGATGATGATGATGATGATGATGATGATGAATTAAGCTTGGTACAATTTTCGTAGCGACACCAGGGCTGCTAAAAACGAGGCGCAATCCTCACAATGCTTGCAATGGTAAGATTGAAAACTCTACTAAAAGTCAAAATCTGTAAGAAATGCAATCAAAGCATGCAACGCATTTGCATCTTCATCCGTGCCAAATGGATTTGCATTTTTTAGTCGGAGGCTGACAAATTGTACCTCCATCTCATTTACAGGTGAATAAGGGATAAATTAAAAGATACA